>NW_015150522.1:661511-663518 GCF_000732505.1 Cyprinodon variegatus | reverse complement strand
TTTTTTTTGTTTTTTTTTACATCTTACGCCTAAACTAGCAAGGTCTGCTCTAAAAGTGATTTTACTTTTAAATTGCAGTATTGGTCGTTTTTATTAATTTGTTATCAATCGTAATGCAAAAAGATAGAATGATACAACTATTATTTTAATTTGGCCTTCTTCTAGTGCTAAATGTAAACTTTATGTAATTTAAAGCTGCAGGTGTGTCACTTTTTTCCACAAACTGAAAACAATTTAAGACAATATTTATGGACTACACACCGTTTCACTATCTATCTATCTATCTATCTATCTGAAGTAACGTATTTTAATTATACTGCAATGTCTTTTGTGACACATGTCAGAAATGGACCGTATAGCCTATTCAAAAGTCATAATGATGTTGCTTTTGATCCTTAAGACTCTAAAAATTGCTAGATTTAAATAATGGAGTAACTGATGGAATTAAAAACATTTTCTGGAGTGCATGTCGCTGAACCCACCTAGAAGTGACTGCTCAACCTCAGTATTTTTGAGTCCCAGAGTAAGGCCCTGACTCTAGTTGTTGATTATTATGGGATTCCTTGGCTTATGATGATAATGCCCCTGATTGTGAGCAAGGCTCAATGATGGACAAACCTTTTTTTTTTTTAAATCTTCCTTACAAAGTAAATCTTGTATTCATCCTTCTTGGTATTTATGCTGTGGTTATTATTTTGTTTTCTTTGTTTTTAGCTCAGCTTGAGGAAATGGACATTCATCTCTGGTTCCTGCTAAAGAAGAAAAAAAGTCCCTTATACACCTGCATTACGTTTCTAAGGAAAATGACCCACATTTCAGCCAGAGATGAGGTAAGCCGTATTACTTCCTTGTACATCAGCTGATTTCTAATTACTTTTGAATTTTTTGAATTACTGCATCATGAAAATGTTTCCTTTTCTCTCTAGGGGGAATTGGCATTTCCTTGTGGTTTGATAAGCCGACTGTTAAACAGTGTTATCAGTCCTAAGTTGCTCTGACTCTGAAAGCATTACTCATACACAGCGGTGCATATGTTATCTATCTATCAGTGTGTGTGTTTATGTAATAAGATATACTGTTAAGGACTAGTTGTAACAGAAACAAGAACTTGCCAAAGGTTTCCGTTCACTGAATGTGTAATAACCAGCACTTGAACAATGCATATGCTATCTTCTGTCAAAATGTTTTTTAATGGCTCCCCATTTATGCAAGAAAGAAGGGAGATTTGATTTCCAAGTTCCATAAACATTAATAAGTTTAAGAAAAACCTACTAACTTGAGCACTTCTCAGAAAGTAAAACATGCAGTTGTTTTAGGAGGCAAGGCTTCTTAAAAACTAATTTCTGTTCTCTTTAGAAGTCACTAAACACTACAGGGAGTTTTAATGTTATCATGATGGATGAGCTTTTTGGTAACAAACTAATTTCTGATGTGAAACAAAGGATAAATATGTCAAAAAGCGTGTCCTGTTTAATGTTGCATGGTGGAAGATGTGTAATGCCATGGGTATTAATTCTCTTCAAAGGCCAAGACCTTTGAAAATATGGCAACGACTGTAAAATTGAAAACAGTTCCACATTGTGTTTTTGGTAAAAGACATGGCCAAGGTTGGTCATGGATTGTTTGGGGCCCTGGGTGAATGCTTGATAATACAAAATACAGAGAACCTTTAAAACTGCCTCATTATTAATACTTTAATATTGTCCATAACTGCTAACAAAAACAAAATCTATAAGCATATGAAGATTCCTATTTATGTTTTTTTTTTTTATTTTTTATTTTTTTATCCAAGTTCAAGGCAATTTCACATCTGTGAGGGATAAATTGGCCTTTCTGCATTGGCCAGTGCAGTCTGGGCTTGTACCTACAATAGGGACAGTATATAAGTTTAGGCTGACCTTTCTGTTTGTAAATATAGACATTAAAAAACCTTTTTAAAGGAATAGTACACCCAAAACATGATTAGCCTTCATTTTCTACTCACCCCCATGCTGAACAACACTCTGG
>NW_015150522.1:657104-660736 GCF_000732505.1 Cyprinodon variegatus | reverse complement strand
TGAGTTCTTTGTCGAGCTGAATGCGCACTTTTAAGTTATCACTTAAATAGAACCCATCTCAAAGATGGTCAATATGCCAGGGTGGTGAGGATGTGATGACAGAAACATGGGAGCATTATGTAAAATACTTATAACAAGGTAGACAGACATTATACCAATAAGCATGGATTATTTTGAGGTTTTCTTCAAAAAGCAAAGTTTTGTTATTCCTTTAAAAGCAACCATAACCAACCATTTAAAATGACAAGGTGTCACTCTCATTGTTTATGGGATTGCACTGAAAACATATTGTTATATCAGAGTCACAGGTAGCTTGAACAATATGAAATGTCTAGTAAATTTTTGTTAGTTGTGTCAGTATTCAATAAAATTGGTAAAAAAAATGATGAATTATGATTATGTACTAAAAAAATATAATAACAAATGTACCCATTGATGTTATGGAAAGACCCTCTTAATACAAGAACAACATTTTTATTAAATTTCACATTTTGATACAACATTCTAACATTCATAGTATAGATATATTTCAGTGTTAAAATGTCATTATTTTCTGATGGAGAACTTAATAATTTTGGTAACATCTGCATGAAAACTTGTGCGAATTTGAGATAGGTGTTAAAATATATACCCAATTCATATTCACATGATGAGCCTTAGATGTGTCATGATTTTTTTTTCATACCCTAGTTGAGTTCCATTGCCTTTCCTTTCAATTTACAGAAAGATCTTAAAATTGCAAATGTGTCAAGCTAATCATTTTTACAAACTTCAGATCTTGTAAGACAAACATTTTTTAAATGCTCAATCACTCCTTAGAAAGGCCCCTGATAAACAGGTTTTTTCAGAGGGGAAATTTGTGTCATGGCCAACCCCATTGCTCCGCCCCTGACAGCTTAAATAAGGCCTGCAGTGCCGTGTATTCTACATTGATCTCTCACATCTCCACCTGGACAATAACCTACGGTAGGGGAAACCTTTTCTTTATTTCATATTTGTTTGCCAGTTATGTATGTTGGTTTTAGCCTATCTTTATTTTTGCAGCAAATCATAAAACGTGTCCACATTATTTTTTTTTTTCAGAAAACATGGAGACTGCACCTCAATCAAGAGTTTTCATAAGTCTTTCAAAGAACCATATGGCTGGCTTGTCCCACTACTATGATATGGTAATGTTCTTCTAATGCTAAATGGAGCTATTTAAAGCTAAAATTGTAATCGTCGAGCTTAATGTTTTTATCTATTTAAACAGGACCATGGCTTTTGCATCACAGAGCTGAATTCCAATATCAGTGGAGGAGATCTGCATGCCTATTTTAATCAATGGGGCAATATCACCATGTGCGATGTAGGTTCAAATACACATTTTACAAATGCATTTATAGCTTTAAGTTTGTCCTTTATTACACACAACTTTATATCTATAATCCAATTAAGATTCACATTTGTGTTCTTTGTTCTAATCCAAGATCAAGGCCTGTCCCAGCTCTCCGGAGAATAAATTGGCCTTTGTGATGCTTTCTACCAAAGAAGAAGCTGACAGAGCAGACTGGGCTGGTCCTCACCGTATCAAGGGGACAGAATGTAAAGTTAGACGGATTGTTAATTTAAAGGTGAGTGGAATCTACTTCTCATAAAGGAGCAAAAGCAATCATGATCACCACGTTATCTGAAATAGAAATGTGTCTTTTAGATGAAGGAGAAGTCAAATGATGAGGCCATCCCATCCCTGAGCAGCACGCTGGAAGATACTCAGTGGTTCAACAAAGACGCTGATGACCAAAGGAAGGGGGGCTGAAATGAAAGAGGCTTTTTGAGGAGACTTAAGAAAAAGGCTTTGGGGAAGAATAATGTCCTCTACTCAGGAACATCTTACCTCTAAACTTTTCCCAATATTGTATTAGGTCTGTAATGTGTTGTGGAGACTTAACACATCCTTTATGGTCAAAAAAGGTTCTCACATTCAAATCCACTCTCAAGGAAGCATGTTTGAAGGGGTTTACAAAAATGTGAATTGTGCATCATTATGCATTCTCAGGTTAATGCCTCATATTTATTATTTTTGATTAGTGTTTTCTTCATGGAGTTCTAGTAGTCTGTGTTGTGCCGTAGATCGATAATAGATTGAGCAAGTATTTGGTTAAACAGGGCTTCTTTTCTTTTTGTCGAAAATAACTTTGGGTTTATTGTTTATATTTGGGCTGCTTTAGATAAGATTTTGAACATTTTTCTGACAGTGTTGCTAAGAATATTTGACCAAAAATAGTCATAATTTTTTGCCAGAAAAGTATAAAGTTAGACATTGTGACAAAACTTTTTTTTTCTTCTTCAAAGCATGCCTATAGTGACTTATTTTTTTGTAACAGAGAATTCGTCAAACAACTTTAATTAGTGATGGTTATTGATTGATCAAGGTTGTATTCAAATTTTTATGGAAATTGTAAAAGAAAAAGTTAATCTAAAATACACTGTTAGGAGACAAGGAGAAAAACGAGGGAAACCGTATAGCCATAAAACTAAAATAATGGATTTCCCCATCCTAGAGGATGACTCCAAATCTTACTGCGTTTATTGTTAAATAGAAATCTGAGTGCAATAGTGCAAATGTAATTTAAAAAAATGGCTAACATTTACTTTTTCCTGTTTCTTTGTGCACTTCTATAAATTATAGACATAAGTTATTATCTTTGACTTTTCTTTATATACTTAGTAGTTTGTAATGCTAACTCTTCTATTCTTTAATGTTTTAAAGATTCATGCTTGCCTGATAATAACTCCTTGGGTAAAAATTTATTTTCTCACACAAAATAGAGTTTGGGACAGGATAATGTGTTTTTACTTTTGTGATCAGGCTTTTTCTTTTGTTCTTTGGTCCAATGTTTACTATAAAAATGTTCTCTTAAATAACATTGCATGTATGCAAAATGCTGTGAAACTACCTGTATCTTCAAAGTGTATGATTTCATGTCTAGCATTAAAATTATATGTCAAACTGAAATGATTGGTCTGTGTTGTTTTCATTTATTTGTAATCAAAATGATAAAAACATTAACTAAAACCATTGAGATTACATTGACATTAACAATAACATGAGTTAAAGCTTTTATTTCCATGTGAAGATACTTTAGCAAAAGAAGCAAAATCATATATAGGGTGAAAGTTGCTGAAATAGGCAAAAGAATGTCTAAAATGCAAGAATGTTTAAGATTTCACCATCAGCTTCATTTCATTCTGATTTTTTAAGTTGTTTTGTTTTTGCTGTTTTGTGAAGAATGAAGTAATTTGACAAAAAAATTATAATAATAAAATAATTTTCAAATAAAAACAGAGATTTAAAGATTAATTGAACCAAAATCATAATTACCAGCCAATCCTTGAGCATTGTTGCAAGAGTCACTGGTGAAAAGGGGTCGATGAGGAAGAAGTTGGCTTTAAAAAGGTAAGAGTGTGATGGTGATTCATTTTCATACTGATTTATTTTCACTAATCTAAAATAGTCTTTCCTCATAGCTTTGTTAGAAGCTCTGCCTCTGTCAAACTCCACCTTGTATAAGAATTTGTTGGTATTTAAAGCTACAGTGTGTAATAATTACAGGGATATACAGTCAGAAATGTAATATATTATACATAAC
>NW_015150522.1:652612-656096 GCF_000732505.1 Cyprinodon variegatus | reverse complement strand
GTTATGTATAATATATTACATTTCTGACTGTATATCCCTGTAATTATTACACACTGTAGCTTTAACTCTCGACCAAATAAAAAAGCTATTCTTTTTTTTAATTATTATTATTTTTGTTTTTTATACAGTGTCCTGTCTGGCAATGTGGCAATAAGAATAATTGTCTTGATGCCAAAAAGAGCCCTACAGATTTTACTTTCACATTGGAGCAGTACGGCTATCGCCATAGTGTTCCGCTTGTTTTATGCATATAAATTGCTTTATTATAATTATGCAGGGAGTTTCACAGACTATATGGACACTGCAATGTAAGTAGAACAGGAAAGGAAAAACAGAAAAAAAGGAGAAAAGATGAAAGAAAGAGGAGATAAAAGAGAGATAACGATAAAAAAATCTTCAGTCTGCTTCATCCCCTGCAAAGAGATGTAAAAAGAGCAGCACAACCAACGGACCTGGTACAAGATATACAATAAAGTAACACCTTGATACTATCGCTGAAATAAAAGTTGTATTATGTATTCTGTGTTACCTAAAGATAAGAATATGGGCTTTCTGTGTGGAAGTGAATCTCTTAGTACCTGGAACCAAGCACCTGTAGTTGTTTGTGAAAATGCACTTGTGCGTGTAAAGTTATTTCAAAAAAAGAATTAAAAAAGTAATTCAGCTGGGATTCAGTAAGCGATATATAAGCATTTTAAAAATGTTTTGTCTTTGAAGACATTTCTTGATTTGACAACATCTGAAAACGTTGGTGATTTTTCAAAGAACATAGTTTTTTTTTGTTTTTTTTGATTAGGTTGTTTTAAAAGAAAAAGGGAAGCATGTATGTTGCTTTTATTTTTCAATCATTATTAAGACCCAGAACAGAGCAATCAGAGTGCAGAGCATCCAGAACGTTGAAGTGTAAAATCAACTTGATCATTGTTTGACCCAGCATCCACATTTCAGTGTTTTATGTTTTTTTGACCCCAAAACGTGTTCAGTGTGAAAGCACCATTACCCTTTCCCAAGGATAGCAGAGACATTTATCTTTGATTCTGAAAACTCTGTTTTATTTCACTGCAAAATCTTCCAGTGAATTGTCTTTAATAATCTTTTGGCCTGGCAAATAAAGCGTACAGATGGGTATGTTAGAGGGCTTATTCTTTCCGTTTTGTTTGCTGCCTGAGTTGCGGAGCTGGAAGTTCTTGTTTGGAATTACAGGGAGAGTTTTACATGTATCTTTTAGGTATCCAGCATTTACCTTCACATTACCCTCAAGTTAGACCTTATATTTTCATTTACAGATTTAGTTTGAGGGTCTTAATTATGATCAAAAATAAAAGCAACATACATGCTTCCCTTTCTCTGTTAAAACAACCTACACTTTACACAAAAAAATGTTCTTTGAAAAAACACCAACGTTTTCAGATGTTGTCAAATCAAGATATGCATGCAAAGACAAAATATTTTTAAATGCTTACATAACGATTACTGAATCCCAGCTGAATTGCTTTTTTATTCGGTTCAAGGTTAAAAAAAATACCAACAAATTCTTATACAAGTTGTAGTTTTCCAGAGGCAGAGCTTCTAACAAAGGTATGAGGAAAGAGTTATTTAGATTAAAGTGAAAATAAATCAGTATTAAAAGCAGTTCATGAGTCACCATCACACTCTTACCTTTTTAAAACAAACTTCTTCCTCATTGACCCATTTTAACCAGTGACTCTCTCAACAATGCATTTGGATTGGCTGGTAATTATGATTTGGTTGAATTGCTATTATAATTTTTTTGTCATATTACTTCATTCTTCACAAAAGAGCAAAAACAAAACAACTTAAACAATCTGAATGAAAATAAGCTGATGGAGTAAATCTTAAACATTCTTGCAGTTTAGACATTTTTTTTGCCTATTTCAGCAACTTTCACCCTATATATGATTTTGCTTTGTTTGCTAAAGTATCTTCACATGGAAATAAAAGCTGTAACTGAGAAATTCTATATAATCTCAATGGTTTTAATACATTTTATATCATTTTGATTACAAATAAATAAAAACAACACACACCAATCATTTCAGTTTGACATATAATTTTAATGCTAGACATGAAATTATAAACTTTGAAGGTGCAGGTAGTTTCACAGCATTTTGCATACATGCAATGTTATTTAAGAGAACATTTTTATAGTAAACATTGGACCAAAGAACAAAAGAAAAGCCTCATCACAAAAGTAAAATCACATTATTCTGCCCCAAACTCTATTTTGTGTAAGAATATAAAGTTTTACCCAAGGAGTTATTATGCAGCAACTATAGCATTAAGGAATAGAAGAGTTAGCATTACAAACTACTATGTATATATAGAAAACTCAATGATAATAACTTATGTCTATAATTTATAGAAGTCCACAAATAAATAGGAAAAAGTAAATGTTATTTAGCCATTTTTTGGAATTATTTTTAATACTATTAATATTATTCTTATTATTTTTATTGTTATTATAGTAAGCCTAGACTAAAACCAAACTGCTCAAAGTATATTTCTTATTTGAAAAGGTTGAGCCATATAAAAGCCTGGTGAGGTATATTAACAATAGTATAATACAGTACAGTATACCATCAGCACAATGCTTCAACTGAAAAAATCTTAGAATATAGGTGTAGCATTTGAATTGTAACCAACACTAGACGGATGTTATTCATTTACATATTTTACAGCAAAAGACAAGCAAAGGCTAAGTGTGCACTAAATATGTTTGCACATTCTCACCACCACCAGATTTAATTGGAACAACAAAAGACATGACACTTGTCATTGTTCTTTTTTTTTTTTTTCCGATCATGAATTTGGCCTAAGATTTCTATTTTAAAAGTTTTTCCCTGGTTTTTGGTCACCCAACTGTGTATGAGAATTTTAATATGACCCTTGATTATTCAGTGATCATCAATGATTAAAGTTGTTTGACCGATTCTCTTTTAGAAAAAAATGAGCTATTATTGGGATGCTTGTTAAAAATTGTAACTCTCTACTTTTCTTGCAAACGATGATGACTATTTTTGATCAAATATGCCTAGCGACACACTGTTCAAATTGTTTAAAATCTTGTCTAAAGCAGCCCAAATATAAAAAATGGAAATAAAAATTTCTGTTTTTTTACAAAGAGAAAAGAAGCCCTCTTTAATTAAATACTTGCTTAATCTATTATCGATCTACGGCACAACACAGACTACTAGAACGCCATGGAGAAAACACTAATCAACATCAACAATAAATATGAGGTATTAACTTGAAGATGCATAATGATGCACAATTCACGTTTTTGTACGTCCCTTCAAACATGCTTCTTTGAGAGTGTAACTAAATGTGAGAACCTTTTTTGACCATAAAGGATGTGTTAAGTCTCTACACCACATTTCAGACCTAATACAAGATTGGGAAAAGTTTAGAGGCAACATATTCGTTTAGAATACATTATTCTTCAACAAAACCTTTTCCTCAAAAT
>NW_015150522.1:650183-651933 GCF_000732505.1 Cyprinodon variegatus | reverse complement strand
TGGGACAAGCCAGCCATATGGTTCTTTGAAAGACTTATGAAAACTCTTGATTGAGGTGCAGTCTCCATGTTTTCTGAGGGAAAAACAAATTTTGGACCTTTTAATAAAAACAGGCTAAAACAATTACAAAAACAACAAATATGAAATGAAGAAAAGGTTTCCCCTACCGTAGGTTATTGTCCAGGTGGAGATGTGAGAGATCAATGTAGAATACGCGGCACTGCAGGCCTTATTTAAGCTGTCAGGGGCGGAGCAATGGGGTTGGCCATGACACAAATTTCCACTTTGCAAAAACCTGTTTATCAGGGGCCTTTCTAAGGAGTGACTGAGCATTAAAAAAATGTTTGTCTCACAAGATCTGAAGTTTTTTTTTTAAATGATTAGCTTGACACATTTGCAATTTTAGGCTCTTTCTGTAAATTGAAAGGAAAGGCAATGGAACTCAACTAAGGTATAAAAAAAAATCATGACACATCTAAGGCTCATCATGTGAATATGAATTGGATTATATATTTTAACACCTATCTCAAATTCTCACAGGTTTTTATGCAGATGTTGCCAAAATTATTAAGTTCTCCATCAGAAAATAATGACATTTTAACACTGAAATATATCTATACTATGAATGTTAGAATGTTGTATCAAAATTTGAAATTCAATAAAAATGTTGTTCTTGTATTAAGAGGGTCTTTCCATAACATCAAGGGGTACATGTGTTACTTTTTTTAGTGCACGTTGATAGCCAGTTTTGCAAGTTATTTTTTTCTTTAGCATGTAGGAGCAGTGCTGGGCGGTCAGGGCCTTCACTATTGGCCTAAAACCAAACATACCAAACACTAACCTACATTCATAACATAAACTTGAATTTTATGAATTAATTTAATCAAAACATCCATTGTCTTAATTTCATAGAATTCCATATTTCATATTTTTTGTCCAATCAGATTTCAGCCTTAGTGCATTGCTATGTCAGTAAAATCTGTCCAGGGCCTTCAGAATCAGCAGTGCTGGCAGATATTAACTTGACAATATTATTGAGCATATTTAGTTTTCTACAACTAACCAGATTTCAGATTTGCCCTTCTGGGCCAGCTAGAGGGTCCACCTGAACATCAGTATTTTCTGTCCTCTGATTGGTCAGTCAGAGCAAAATGTTTAAAGCCAACTTAAGCTATTTTAGATTTGCTTCTGTTAAAAGTTTTTCTGGCCTCAACTGCTGATACTAAATGGAGATACTACGACCATTCGCTGAAAGACAGAAGGATGGATTTTGTTTAGAAATAATTAGCATCTCTGGGGAGTGTGATATATTTTCTTTTCATGCTTTACTATGTGTTTTATCTGGTGATTAGATTCATTTTGAATCTGAACGGCTCCTGATAATGTAAGTGTGGCGAAGCTGTGGTTATAGAGTGGAGTTTTACCATTGTCTTAACTTTGCTACTTGCTTAATTGAGCTCAGTACCTCTATTACATATAACATATTGAGCTCTATATCTGTGCTTGTTACATTTCATATTTGAGCACTGTTTGGGCTGTATCTAATTAAAATGTCAAAGTGTTGTTATTAAGCCCTTAACATCTATCATTGCATATATGCATCAAACCCTTTCTATTACCAAAATAGTATACGCCTTCCCTAAGTGGCAGTTATTACATATTCAGTGAACAGGAACATTTGAAGATTAGATAGATAAATAGATAGATAGATAGATAGATAGATAGATAGATAGATAGATAGATAGATAGA
>NW_015150522.1:620839-649952 GCF_000732505.1 Cyprinodon variegatus | reverse complement strand
GATAGATAGATAGATAGATAGATAGATAGATAGATAGATAGATAGATAGATAGATAGATAGATAGATAGATAGATAGATAGATAGATAGATAGAAAGCAAGCAAGCAAGCAAGCAAGCAAGCAGCTGGCTGTTCAAACAACAAGGAAATGCCAATTCCCCCTAAAGAGAAAACAAAACATGGTCATGATGTACTGAGCAAAACATGTTCACGATGCAGTACATGAAACATTTAGAAATTAACTCATGTAATGAACAAGGAACTTTAAAGAGAGGGAAAAAAAATATCCCCTAATTATCCTCTCTTGCTGAAATATGGGTCATTTTCCTTGGAACAAGATTTAATTTGCATGAGGGACTTTCTTCCTTAATACACAGGGAAGAGAGACACGAGTAAACCCAGTTTACTAGCACCTTGCAGTGCTTTATCTGGAACCACACATGAACGTCCTTTTCCTCAAGCTGAACCAATGAAGTCACAATCACCAAAATCATAATCACAGCTTAAATATGTAATCTAAATCCCCTTATTGTGCCACAATGGGCAAATACGTTCTCTGCATTTTGATCAATCCCCTTGGGGAGCAGTGGGCTGCCACAGTGCGGCATCCAGGGAGCAATCAGGGGTAAAGGATTTTGCTCAGGAACCCAGAGTGGAGGCTGTTGGAATCTAACCGGGTACTTGCAACCTTCTCAGAGCACAGGCGCACTGCTTGAACCACTAGGCCAACACCCCCCAAAGTAAATACTAAGAAGGATCCAAACAAGAATAATTTTATACAGGAACTTTAAAACAAATCTTGTCCTTAGATAATCCACCTTAGTAAGAACATCTGTCACTTCAATCATACTCAGGTCAAGAATCAGTCACTGCTAGGTGGGTTCAGCGACAAGCACCCCAGAAAATCTTTTATATTCCATTATTTAAATCAGGCAATTTTCAGAGTTCTAAGGGGCAAAAGCAACATCATTATGATTTTGATCACGCTAGGTGGTATTCCCCCTTCCATGCCAGATATTTCAAGCATTATAAAATTGTAAACTTCATTGTTATGTCATCTTTCTTTTGAAGATTCTATCTACAAGTGGTTTGACATGTGTAACAAAAGACATTCCAGTATAAGGAAAATAAGTTACCTCATATCTACTTCAGTATTTAAAATTGACACCCTAGCCCTATTACATTATTATGTTGAAAATAGTGCCTAATCTGCTAGCCGTTGTAATGGAAAGCCAGCTTTTGAACATATTTCTATTATCCTTTTAAAAAATAATTTAAGTATCATGCAATAACAATTTGACTTTTAATACATATACATTTTTAGGAAGGTATCTCCAGATGAAACTGTTCCCATAATTTTCCCCACAGAAACATGAGAATATTAATTTGCCTGTACGAGTTTATCGTAAATAAATCACATTTGTTTAAGTGGATTCCAGTGTATGATTCTGCATCTGCCCCTGCTCTGAGTTGCC
Source organism: Cyprinodon variegatus (assembly GCF_000732505.1). Taxonomy (NCBI): domain Eukaryota; kingdom Metazoa; phylum Chordata; class Actinopteri; order Cyprinodontiformes; family Cyprinodontidae; genus Cyprinodon; species Cyprinodon variegatus. The sequence continues at coordinate 648,478 of NW_015150522.1, read as the reverse complement.
ACCTTACCATGGTACCCTGAGCTGGATTGTCAAGGTTGAGAGATTAAGCCTAGAAATAGTCAGACTTTCCTTGACGCATCATCATCTTGGTGCCTGTATGTTGGGGTTTATCCTGTTGAATGAGAGGGTGGTCTCCCTCCGTTTACATACTGTAAATGTATGGGGATGGGTTCTGATTGTTTTTTGGGCTTATGCGCCAAATGGCAGTTCAGATTTCACAGCCTTTTTGAAATCCTTGGAGGGGATAATGGAGAGTGCTTCTCCTGGGAATTCCCTTGTTCTGCTGGCGGACTTCAATGTACATCTGGGCAAGGACAGTGAGACCTAGGCTGTGGTTGGGGGGAAAAGCCCACCTGATCTGAACCAAAGATCTTTCACTTCTGTGCTCACCATGGATTGTCTATAACAAACACCATGTTCAAGCACAAGGATGTCCATATGTGCTCTTGGTACCAGGACACCGATGGCCGTAGTTCAATTACCTTTGTTGCTGTTTCATCTGACCTGTGGCTAAACACCGACCACTACCTGATGGAGAGCTGGCTTCGACGGTGGGGGAGGAAGTCAGTCAAACTTGGCAGGCCTAAACATATTGTGAATTTTCTGGGAGCTTCTGGCAAAGCCACCTGTGAGACAGAGCTTTAAACACACTTCATGAGTGATGTTGCCACTCCTACCTTTTTGAAGCCAAATTCTTCCACTTTTATTGCCACATTTTGACCAGCAACACATGCACTATGCACTTGGATTGGTTGGTATTTATGATTTTGGTTTATTTGACTTTAAATGTGAGTTTTTGTTTGTATTTTTTCATATTATTCGATCCTTTAATCCCAATAGGATGGCCGGGAAGGCAGTGGCAAAGGAGAACCTCTGGAGGACGGTGGCAAAGGAGGACCTATGGAGTCTCAGCAGCAGGAACCTTGGAGGCTGGCATCTCAGCTGCAGGAACTCACAAAGAGGTGGCATCTCAGCAGGGTTTCTTGGTGGCTATTGCAGTTGTATTTTCCTATTGATTCAAATGGTAGAGTTGTGTGACTGGTACAGGCTATGATGTTTATACCCAATGTCTTGAAGCAAATGCCTCAGACTGATAAAGCGCTGGGATAACTCACACTTTAAGAACCAACAGAGGCACCATCCACTGAACATCTGGGGGAGTTTATCTGATGGAACACATTATTTGACAGTTAATTTTGCACATATTATGTTTTGAGTCCCCAGTGGAACACAATTAATGACTGGCAACAATGATGTACCACAAAAACTCTTTAACAAGGAACACTGGAATAGACTCTCCTTAAAGTGATGCTGTTTTGAAGTTGTCATCAGTAATACATTTTTAGTAAAGGAGTTTTATAAATTCTCTGCCCAACAGCATGAGACAACATGACAACTATGAAACTCAGTAATACATGTTCTTGGATGATGTTGCCAATATAAAAGTCTAACTCAAAATCCTTTGTATATCTAATACAAGATACTTGTGAGTAATGTTATCAGTTTCATAGGAATCTCAGAACTTCAGAACTGAAAACACAGTCTAGCAGCCAACAACACTACCTCAAAAAAGAAAAGCCTACCTTATCTCTAACTGGAAGCTGATATATTTTCCTTATGACATATGGCTGTTGGGTAATATGGGTATTTTCTCTTCCTCCTTACATGAAAATCAAAGACCCATTCAAGTCAACTCAGTTTACAGGCATCTTGCAGGTTTACTTCCTTTTGAACCTTTACCTTGCTGACATTTTTCTTTTCTCTCAAAATATTATTATTTTATATATATTTATTTTTAATTCTTGGATTTGCATTCTGAATTGGTTTGAATGCATGCCAATTGCTCTAAATTAGTTTAAATGCTAATTTGACCTCATTCCAAACCCTACAAGATAAACTTTGGTGTTATAAAATGTATACATCCTAATAAATTCTTTTTTCATGTTTACATAGTAACTTAATTTACCTGAGGAGTTTCACTAGTTTAGTTTTGAGTTTATAATTCAAATATGTTTGATATTGTGTTGAATAATTTTTGTTAATAAATTATATTAAATTGTATTATTAATCAATATTTTTTTTAATGACTGTTGTTGTGAATGTGTTCTGAATGTGTACAGAGTTTATTGTTTGACCATAATTTGATCTTCAATAACTTTTTAATTAATTTTCCTAATACACAGCCAGTTGTGCGTGTGTTCAAAGAACAACATATGGCAGTTTTTCTCTTATCCTGGTATCAGTCATACCATCTTTCTTATTAGATAGGTATTTTGCTGGCCAAATTTACACAAAGATGTCAAAGACTATGGCTCCATCTGAATACCTTAAATTGGTAAGGACACTAAAGGCTGAATTATACTCAGAAACTAGGTCATCTGTGTATATGTCGCACTTAAAACAAATATGCCCCCGCTCCTTCCGCAGACACTTTAATGCACCTTTCCGAAATTGGAGTCTGTAGTGAAGCTAAGGGAGGCAGATGAATAATGATTGATTTATTAGTCCTGCTATGGCTAAATTAGAATAGCTTTTTTTAAAGCTAACTACAAACCTTGCTAGAGCCTTCCCTACTTCATCCTTTGTAAACATTGTATTACCTACTAACCAGCGGCAGGGCTGTCAACTCTCCACCATTGGGTGTGAGATCACTTTTCTTCATAAGCTCTCCCTCCAAATCCGCATATTTGGACATTAAAAATGATGGACATTGAAAATAAACTCCATTCCACTTATTTATATATATATATATATATATATATATATATATATATATATATATATATATATATATATAAAAACTACGCTGATAAAAATCAAGTCTGTGTTTTCAACACAATCTTAGTGCTAAGACACCAAAGGAAATGCCAGGTTTATAGCCAGACCGCATTTTTGCACCAGTCCACCTATTCACTGTACAGAGAGCATCAGAGCTGAAAGACCTGCGCCAGATGTTAAAAAATACTGGGATATCTGAGCATTTATTACGAGGAATGTCATGAACTTTTATCTTATCTTTATTTTATCATGAATAAGATAATTCACTTTGTAAATCAATTACTATTTAAGCAATATGATACTTGAGTAGACTAGAATATAGTATACATATTCAATAGGTATACTATATAATAATCAATAAGTCTACTTATTGATCAAGTGATCAATAAGTAGACTGATAGTAGATAAAATCAAATTGACATCAAATGGTTTGTTTTCTCTGTGCCTAGTGTCACGTCTTGGTTGTGGTTTAGAGGCCCCAAATGCAGAGGCAGAGAGGCTGAGGTGATTTCTTGTAGTTTTAATGATGAATGCAGTTAACAAATGTAACAGAACAGAACCATGGAGACATCAGGGGAAAACACGCACAAGGAGCCAGGGAGAGACGAGGTGAGAGGAGAACAGCAACAACAGGACCAGCAACAACCAGGAACCAACAAGGAGTGACAGCAAAGGAAGCTGACTAAGACAAAGGCAGGGCTAACGAGCTGACAAGGAGCAGGTGTGAGAGGAGACAACGAGGGAGCCAAGAGGAAAGGAAAACACAAGAGGGCAACAAAGGAAAACAACAGAAAAACCTGAAAGCTAACATAAATCTAGAAACTACAACAAAATAGGAATTAAACCAACGAAACTAGGAAACATGGAACAAAGTAAAGCACAACAGAACCAAAACCATGACACCTAGTGCTTTTTTTAGTGACTCAGTTTTTTTACACTTTGATTGTTCTATTTCTGGCAACTGATTTGGTCCCAGTTTGAGTCCATGTTTTGCTCCCCAGTTAAATAATTATTGCTCAGTCTTGTTTAATAAACTATCGTTGGAATTTAGGACTAATTAAACCAACATAAATATCTTAATTCTTAAAGCTTTCAGGTTTGCCTCACAAACCCATAGGAGGTCCACAAAAATAAAAATAACCATTGCATTTTATTTTTCAAAAGATCAGCCACCCAAGACAAGACCTACTACATACAGATAGAATGTGCAGAATAACTCAATTATCCAGGACTGACAGAGGAGGAACCACAGGAATGTCCCTAAACATATTAATTGTCTACACACCTTTTATAAAGTGTTGTTTTTGACAAGACCGGCTTTTCCCATCATTTTCTTAATAAACGCACTTACTTATCTCTATTGATTTTTGAATTTCACAGCAGTGACTCCGTTACAACTGTCTCCCCATTATGATCCTTTCATTTTTTAGTTGTCTCTCATATCCAGTCTTTGTCATGTCTCTTCCCAAAGACCTGTTCATTTGTAATACAGAAACACCATGGGTCACAATTTGTTACATTCATACATTGGTGTAACAGCCAAATGAATTTTGTCATAGATATTTTGTTAGAATAATTAAATGTAAAAATCATTGTACAATTTTTTATCTCAGCAAGAAAAGAAGTGAATGCCTCTTCCCTATTATCTTTCTAGACCATTTCCACAGCAATGATCAGTTACAGTAAGCACAGCCTGACATAATAGTTCCTCATTCCAGACATCTATACACAGACATCTATAACTTTGCTAATAATGCTTCCCTTGGGTTTATGCTTTCTTTAAATATCAGGATTACCTTGATAATTCTTGGTGGGGAGACAAAATCAGGTCAGGATGAGCTCCAAATAAAACAGTTTTACTTGACAGCAGACACTTTGAAAACTATTTAATATGTATCCAATGTCGTACTACACAAGTGTGTTGTCAGGTTTCTTTTTCTGTTATGTTTGTTTTTTCTTTTGAGTATCCAGTTTTGCTTTGCTCCTTGTTTTCTAGTTTTAGTGGGTTAATTCTTAGTTATTGAGTTCTTTGGGTTTTTTTTCCAGTTACTGTCCTAGTCTTGGTTCTGTTATGTTTTCTTTTGAGTGTTTAGTTTTCCTTTCTCCATGTTTTATAATCCTAGTGGTTTAATTATTATTTTGTTGTTATTTACAGTCTTTTTTTTTTTTTTGCAGAAGTCTCCGCAGTTACTGGTTTGTTTAGATTTTGTTTTCATGTTTTGCTTTTCGGATTTTTGGATATTTGGACTCCTGGTTTTCAGTTTGTTTTGGACTTAGCTTTTGTGTTTGGATTTTGGATTTCACTGCCTCTGTTTTCTGTTCTTTATTAAACCCACAAGATAATCATCTCTGCCTCCCTGCCTCTGCATTTTGGGTCATCAATCCACAAACCAATCATGACATGTGTATATAAAAGTCCCACTCAAAAAGACAAAATAACAGTCCCTAGTCTTCTCTTTCTCTAAAGAATGTACATGAATAATAACCACATTCTGTAAATGACTAGTCTTTAAAACCTGAATCTAATAAAGTTGAATAATAGTTACAAGTTACAGGTATTTGGCTCCCTCTGTTGCTTTAATACCAGGTTTGCATGCAGAAAATGGAGAGAATAATGACATTTCAAATGTTTATACTGTACGCGTGGGCTTTATTATCCTACATCAAGGAAGTTCAGTTTTTAAAACCATTCAGATGTTTTAGCTGTGTCAGAACGTTTTTTTTTTTTTTTTTTTTTATCTGCCGGTTTACCACCATTAATCCCCCATCGGTGCACTTTCAGTGTAACATTTACCCTTCTAATCTCTACTGTCACAGCATGCAATGAAAATAATAAGTCTATATATATATATATATATATATAGCATATATATATATAGCATATATATATAATATATACATCTTTCATTACCCCCTACAGTGGGCCCTGGCCCATAAATATTTGCATCACTCATATAAGTAACTGTCATCATGATGCAAAGGATCTTCTTGAAATATTCATATTTTTATTGTTTTTGTTAGATTTTTATATCAGTTATACAAAAAACAAGTAAATGCCAGGTGTGTATAAGGACATTATAGAGGAGAAAATATATACAAAACAGTAAAAGGTTAATAAGTCAAAAAAGAGAAAAAAAAGACTAACACATACATTGAAAACTATTCATTTTGTCAAGAAGGTTTTTTGATTTAACTGCTTTTTGGTTTTCAAATTGTTTTATTGTGATGTTTAAGTTCTATTTGTGCTCTGAATTAAACCCACAACAGATGATTGGCTGCTGGGTGGACTGTTTTCTAGGATTCAGATAAATCCTGAAAGCTGGCCTCTGTTCAAAGTATGTTACCATGGTGATTAGCCTCGCTAAGAATGAATCTTGCTTCGTCGTACCGGAAAGTCAGGGTTAAACCTGGATTTATCTTGCTAATCATTCTTCGTGGTACAAGCCTCAGGACACGAGGAAACAGAAAAATATAACTTAGCTTTTTGTTTGGTTTTATCAGCATAATAAAAGCTCCATTGTAAGCAAAACCTATCTAAAATTGATTTCTGATATTAAATGAATGACTAAGTGGACCTACTTGAGTGTCCAGCGAGACATAAGAATTATTATTGCTTCAACTCTGTCAGATTGTGTTCAATTATGTGATGTCAGTTTTCTGGAGATTAAGTAAATCACACCTGATTATTATATACAGAAAAACATTGATGTAATTTATTTACACATTTTACAGCATAATGTGAAGAAAAGACAATGTACAGTATGCATATTATAACCAACACTAGAAGTTGCGCACAGTTTTTAATATTGCAATAATTACAACAAGCATTGGACCTCCAGCACAGGTGTAATCCATGATTTTAGCTCTCTGGATAATTTTTATATTCAACATTTTCAGCATGATTTTGTCTCATGACATCAAATCAGAGTTTAAAGTAAAATTATATCTTCATATATCTTTGATAAATTAATAGCATTTGGCAAATTTAAAATTGACCAGTATAACTTCAAAGTGACAGTGATTAACCAATTACCAGAGCTGAATAATAATCTTATATTTAACTGATTCTCTATTGAAAGATAAATTATTTAGTAAAATGAGTGGGAAGAAAATAATTTGTCAAAAAGTGTTGATTTTTACTTCCCTGCTACCAAATGACAGAATAACACGTTTTAAAATGGGGCAAATGTTGTAGAGAGCAGTCCAAATTTTAATCACCCACACAAAGTTCTGTTTTTTGCAGCCCATTATGAGTAAAAGAAGAGCTTTTAATGAAAAAACCTGCCCAATCTGGCATGTAGTGCAATTACAATTCAATAAAGAAAGCTCAAATCAAAGACAATAATAAATATGTTGCAGTAATGTGTATACATAATGATGCACATTTCCCATTTCTGCTCATCCTTTATTTACACATCCCTAGAACTAACCCAGAATGTGAAAACGTTTTGTGAACATAAAATAAATCTGTCATGTCTCCATAACACATTATAGACCTAACCAGATTAGGAAGAGTTTAGAGGTAGCTCCTCCCTTTAATGTTAAAATTGTTTGCTTTGTTCCTCATCATCGTCTAGCCATTCTGGGTCTTCCAGCATGTAGCACAGCCCCCGAGGACGTTGACGAGGTAGAGATTTTCTTGTTTGCAATGGGACGGGCTCGTCGTCTGGTTCATCCTTGCTCTACAAGAGAGATTTGTAATTTAATGATGATCAAGAACACTTAAGCTATTTTATGTAAAGTAGATTATATTCACCTTTGGACTAACAACCCTTTTAACTTTAATTTCTGCCCCACGGATATCATGTGGACCAGCCCAGTCTGCTCTGTCTGCTTCGTCTGCTGTACGAAACCTGACAAAGGCAAGTTTATCCTTTGAAGAGTTGGAACAAGTCTTGATCTTGGATAAAAGCAAAAAACACAAATTTAAAATCTGTATGTGAGTATAGAAATAGTATTGTGAATGATTCAGAATAAAACCATAGTAACAGAGATTTTTTTAAAGGTATTTAAAAATGTGGGTTTGGATTTACCTTGCACATGGTGATATCCCCATATTCTTTAAAATATGCCCGTAAATATCCTTCATTTATGTTGTGACCCAGATTCATAATAAGCAAGCCATGATCCTATTAAATGATATAAAAAAAAACAGTGAGCCTAAATATTGCAACGTTAGCTTGCTTCAAATAGCTCCATAAAGTAAAAAAAAAAAACTGTTACCAAAGGATAGTGTTTGGACAAAGCAGCCATATATTTCCTTGGGAGAGAAATGAAAACTCGCTTTTGAGGTGCAATCTCAAGATTTTCTGAAAGAAATAAAATACAATTTAGGACCTTTTTTCAAATATAAAATTGTAAGAAAAAAACATCCTCAAATTAATAAAATAATGAGCAACAAAACATTAAAACAATAAGAGTTTTGCCTACCAGATGCCATGTTCCAGATCTAGGTGTGTGACAAGCTTGAACAGCAAAGAACATTAATGAATGTACAAACATGAAACGGGCCTCTTTTATTTTTGACAAAGGAAGCTCCTCCTACATCAGAAGTTGTTATCAGTCAGTTTAATGTTGTAAGACCTGTTAAGCAGCCACGCTTGAAATTTGTTAAGGCAGTTGTGAATGGCTTGCAGCTTTTTCAATTTGAATTATATCAAGGTGTTTTCCAATTCACCCAATCATTCAGCACCTAATCATTCAAACATTAGTTTGCCTATGGTGGTGAACTACAATTTTCTCCGAGATTTTTGATAGAAGGAGATTGGCCCAAAATTCCCAGAAACAGTGTTATTGAAAATAAGCTTCTTTAGCAGGAGCTTCCTCACAGCATGTTTAAGATTACGTAGTGGGAGCTACAGCAGGCAACAGACTGCTGCTTAAAAAGGAAAGAATCAAGTGAAATATCCTGAATAAAAAAAACATGGTGGAAAATCATCACAGTGAAAAACAGAGGGATTAATAAGGGCAACCACTTTTTTTTTTTATCACAGGCTCTATGTGATAAAAAAAAAAATTGCAGATCAAGGAATGCACACAAAGAATATGTGGGTAATTTGAGTTTACCTTATTGATGAAATACATGGGGATTGTGACTGTAATAAAATTCAGCTAGAGGGTTTTTCTTTTTGATTTTTAACTGCACCAAAACTTTTAACAATTTAAAGAGATGCATGGTACTTGCCTTTTCTTCACTTGTGAATGTCACTCTGTGACATTCCTGGCAAGCAACTCAAGTCCTTTCATTAAAGTCCAGGTGAAGTGATACAATTTTTGATCTGCAGGAGAGCTACAGCATCCAGCAAAGTCGATGGGATAAGTGTAGACAAAATTAAGTTCAAAGAACTACGGTGGACAGAGCTGGAGAACCTCACTGAACTAGAGGAAGTTACGATGAAAGGGAGGGGAGAAATGGAGAGGGGATACTAATTAAGGGGAGACAGAGAGAGAGAAGGAAAGGAAACCAGAGAACAAAACAAAAAACAAAGAAAATATAAAGAAGCTCCTAGAACTCTGGGCCAGCACCTTCATGAAGAGGGAATGAAAATAAAAGAATGGCAAAAACCCAACACACTAGCCATAAGAAGAATGAGCATCAATAGACACACATTCTAAGCATGTATAATTAAGCAAACTCTATGATGATTAATCAATATTGTTCAGAAATGTAATTATCTGTAGCTGCAGTTTAGAATTTAGTCTTAATGTGTATCTCTGGACACCTGGAACCAAATGCAAAGATTTGATTTACTTCCAGCAAACTCAAAATGAAAGAAACTATTTCTGGTATGAATAGGGGATGCCTGTTGTTATTGTTACCGAACCTCACTTTAAAACTAATCCCATATATCCCTCTTGTAAGTTATTTTGAAAGTAATGGTTGAAATGAAAACTGGAATCACTAAAATAAACATATGTAAAATCTATTTGTTGCCAATGTTATTAAAGTCATCTTTTGTTGTAGGAAAGTCGGGTTAGTGCAAGTTTTCAACACCTGTCTGTGATTCAGGCATCTTAAGAAAAAACAACAGGTCTTTCCTGATTGTTATCTGGCACTTTGAGCTCTTTCTATTTCCCATTTGATCATGTTTGTTTGACATCCATCAACACTTATAACAATCCACAGAAACTCTTAAGAAGGCTTTTGTTCTTTTGAAAGATAAGAGCATCATTTAACACTCCCCCAAAACACACACAAACACACACACACACATACACACACGGAATCTTGTCTCACTATCTTTGCAGGGCCTTAATTTCTAAAGCCTGTGACCCTAACCCGAACCATTGTGGGTTCATACCAAACCCTAACACCCCAGTGATATTTTAATTCACATCATAGTCCTTAATGTGACCTCTAACGCAAAAACAGCAATTCCCCGTGTGGGGTCCAGGCATGGGGCCCCACAAGGAGCAGTAGGTAGGCAGTTGGTCCCCACAACGTTTAATTTTCCCTGACAATTGGCACCACAGTGTTTTAACAGCAAGAGCACCCACACACATACCCACACATGCACACTGATAGAAAAAAAATATTCCTTAATATTGTATCTTTTTTTATAAAGATTTTTGAAGTTTAGAAATCAATATAATCTTTTGTTTTTTTTAACCCTAACCCAAACAAAAACTGATGACATTTAGTTGTAGTTAAGACACTAACACAATATGCAGCAGGACAGCGCTTTTTTTTTTTTATCTTTTACATAAAAGCGATTATCATGTCAATGAAAAGTTTCCGGAAGGCCACTGTCACCGCTCAAAGTGGTAATCTTGACCTTTATACTTAATCAGAAAACAAGACTGAGAAAATGATGTGGAACCTTATCTGTCACCACTATCTCAGAACTGATCGCACAGTTTAAAAAGCAGCATGCCAGGTATGGGGAAATATCATCTTCCTCTGAAGAGAAAAGAAACCAGTACTCTGCCCACTTAAAGATGAGGTTACATACATAACCAGGGGCTTTCAAACACTTAAATGATTTGCTGTCCCATCTATGATGAACACCTCCCTTAGTTTTCATGCTTTAACTATAAAAATCTGTTACCAACACATTTAAAGTGAAAACATTGCACTTATATAAAGACTGTACACCTGACAAAAATGACAGCATTAGAGATGGGGGAAGAACAGCAAAGTAATAATTAATGTTGTCATGTTAATTACTCTCCAGGGTTTTGCCCTTTGGAGATCAAACAAAATGAAAGAAGAAGCAATCTCTGTCATTCTGTTTTCCCAGCTATAAGGAAATAGGTTGATCAGCATCGTTTAATAAATTCTAAAGTAGGAGTTTTGCCTTATATGAGCCTCAGCACATTAAGAGCAGTGTCAAAAACAAGCTTTCTGTAGGCCTTAATATTTTCTTGAAGAATGGTTATTCATTTCTTCTAGGTATAAATACCTAGAGGAAATAAGGTATAGGTATAAATACCTAGAGGAAATAAGGTATAGGTATAAATACCTAGAGGAAATAACAGTCCAGAATATAGTGTCTCTGTATAAACTCCCCTGGAAAACGTGAAACTTCTAGAAAACGTCTAGATTAGAAGTAAAACAACGTTATGGCTCCATAATAATAACCTTCGTGGAGCATGGTGAAAGAACTGTATTATTCTTTTGTTTTGATATAATTGGTGTAGTTTCACATTTCAAATCAGTTATGAAAGGTTTACACGTAGTAAATTTTGTAGCCTCTGGAGGTTGACGCTCTTGTTTTGCAGCATTTTTAACAAGCCAACAGCTACACTGAGCTTCCTTAGAAGACGGAAGCCCAGCATTTTCAAGTTTAACATCCAGGACAAAAACAAGGTCCAAATAATGTTGGTATGGGTTTCCCCATTTCAGCTTCCCCATTGCAATCTATTAAACTAGAATCATTTAAGCTTATATAAAGTCTCAAATTTTGAGTTGTTTTAGAAAAGACTTTTGCTGAACAATTAATGCCAATCAAAAACTCAATGTTTTCTGTAAGGATTGTATAGGCTGGTATTCAGACAGACCCAAACTCAAACATTTCACTTTTTATGTAATAACAGAGACAAGGAGCTGGAATGAATGAAATGAATGCAAGTCTGACCGTTAGAGAAACTTTGCTGAACTTTCTACCCATTTTGTGTTGAAGATGTAATTTCAATAGTGTCTTGATCTCTGGCTGTTCTTTCTATTGATGAAATAACAAGAAATTTAACCAATGTTCTCTGGATGCCGATATGCCAGCTGCAGGTGTAGTGACCAATAGGTTGTCGAATAAAAATGTAATTTGCATAATATATAATAAAGCAGCCTAAAAATTAAGAATTGATTTTAAATAAAAAAAAAAAAAAACTACGTTTGGATAAAAGGTGAATGATTGAACAAGACCCCTACGTCAAGTGTGGAGCACTCGTAAAATGTGTTTGTACCATTTTATCGATTTAAGGACGAATCTGTGGTTACAAACAGTTCTTTCATGAGGCCATTTGATTGAAAGAAAAAGAGTTTACCTCTCTCCACTGTCTTTTTCTCTGTCTGTCCACTGTCAACCAAAAAACTTTATGTATACACTGCCAGTCAGCATTAAGCTGCCAGCTTCCCAACCTACTATGAGGTAAATAGGTAGATGACATATAGGTAGCTGAACTAATAGACATTGCATTTTAGGAGAATATGAACAGAATGAAGCAGAAGGATGAAAAGTGTTATCTATGTAATCCAGCAGCCTAAGCCTCTAGCAGCATTACTATAGAAATAGTTCAGGATGACCTGAGCCACTCTAACTATAAGCTTTATCAAATAGTAAAGTTTTAAGCCAAGTCTTAAAAGTAGACAGGGTGTCTGTCTAAAGGACTGAAACTGGTTGGTTCCACAGCGGAGTCGCCTGATAACCACAACATCTGCTTCCCGCTCTACTTTTAGAAATTCTTAAACCCACTTGTAAATCTGCAAATTAAGAGCCAAGTGATCTTATTGTCCCTTATTAGAGACAATAAGATCACTCAAATAAGGTTGACCTTGTTTATTTGTGACTTTATATGTACATTCTAGTCTGGATGTAACGATTTGGATCAGTTGAAGGCTGTTAAGAACAGGTTGTAAGTTTGTAAGCATTACAATTCAGTCCAGCCTTGAAGTAACAAATGCATGGACTAGATTCTCAGCATCACCCCTGGTCAACACATTTCAAAGATGGATAAGTAGATTCTAGAAACGTGCTTCATGGTGAATTAAAAAAGTCCAGATCAAAAATAACACCAAGGTTTTTTACTTTATTTTCTGAATTTAATGCCATCCCGATTACTAGTGGCTGACTCATTAGCTCTGCTCCAAAGACAATATATTTTGTTCGAAGTCAAAATCAGTAAGTTACAAGTCATCCATGTTTTTATACCTACAAAACATTGTAGTCTATGTAATGGGTTTGTTTAATCAGGATTTATTGGCAAATACAACTAAGTATCATCAGCATGACGGTGGAAATTAATCCCATGCTTTCTGATTTTATATGTCAGATTTTATAACCCTACATAAATGTAGGGTTATAAAAATAAATGTAAACCAACTAATTTCTGTCAGACAAATAAGATTTAAATTAGCCTACACTGTAGTGCTTTTTAAATATTGTGATCAACAGTTCCACTAATTCATACTGGTAAGATGAGAAGTAAACCCTGACTAGTATATGATTTGACAGAAAACAGCTAAAACTTGTCTACAGTAGGGCTTTATTAAGTGTTTAAGAAATGTTCTGCAATTCAATGCAAATGTAAACTTAATGCAAACCAGCATACTTTGCTATTTATCTGGTCTGAAGTTAAAATGGGTCTGTAGGAAGTAGAGCTCATTACAAAAGCATGTGAAAGGGATAAGGCAGGTCAAAAATAAGTTGGCAAAAAATTCAATTTATGAGAACATTATTTTCACCACATTTTCAAGCAGCCAAATTTTGTTCTGTGAAATTAATTTCCCTGTTAATCCATGAAGTAACTGATTGTTTTAAAGCTAACTATTTTAGTTTTAACTTTTTAAATGGAATAAATTTTATTCCATAAGTAGACTTTGCTTTGGTGGCTAAATTACATATAAAAATCAATGCTTTACCTTGAATTGGCATATTTATTCACATGACCAGTTTTAGCAGTTCCTCCAATTTCGCTATCCATTTGACGACATATAAAAAAATAAAAATAAAAAAAACACACACACCAATAATTTTAATCATTCCAAAATCTATATTTGAAGTTGCTGTTATTTTTTACAGTATGTTACAAATTTGTTTGATGTAATCATGCAGTTAGTGTACAAGCTTGGCTTCTCCAATTTGCATAAACATACAGTGTATACTGTTTATCTGCCCTTGATAATACATTTGGGCAATACATTTTTCAAAAACCTACATTGGCAAACTAAGCCCAAAACATGAGAAACTTTTGTGAATATTCTACATACATTTCAGGAACTGATAGCAGATTAAATGAAGTTTTGATGTATGACGTTCCTTCATAGAGGACATAAAACAACTCAAAGACCCAAAGTTCCTTAAATCTTCTCAAACTCAAGGACCTATCTCAGAGCTTGTTTCCTTGTTCATCATCATCATCATCCTCTAACCACTGTGGATCTTCCAGTATGTAGCCCAAACCCATTGAACGCCTAGGTCGAGGTTTTTTAATTTCCGCAGGGATGGCCTCATTTTCAGACTCGTCATCCATCTGCAAAACATATTTCTTTGTCAGCTAACATGATAGTAAATGGGAAACGCACACCTTTGCAATTTTGTGTAAGATAGATTCCACTCACTTTTGGACTTACGACCCGCTTAATCGTACAGTCAGTACCCCCAATATAGTGAGGACTCGCCAAAAATGCATCGTCTGCTTCTTCTGCTGTAGAAAACCTCACAAAAGCAATCCTACACTTTGAAGACGTTATGATCTTGGATCAAGACAAAAAACACAAATGTTATAGATTTACTTTTGTAAATAAATCACATTATTAAAGTAAAGGTATTTGCAAAATGTGGGTTTGAAACTACCTTGCACATTGTGATATTTCCCCAGTCTTTAAAATAGGCGTATAAATATCTTTCATTAATACAGGGGTGCAGCTCTGTGATGAACAAGCCGTGATCCTATTAAATGAAAAAAAAAAACATTAAACTTAGAGATTACTTTAGTTAGTATTGAATAGCTAAATGAAGCATAAAAAAACATTACCAAAACATAGCATTTGGAAAAAGCATCCATATGTTTCTTTGGGAGGATGATAAATCTTCTTTTATTTGCAGTCTCAGAGGCCATCTTCCAGATGTGGATGTGAGACAATCGAGATCCGTGAAGAAAATGTGTGTGCAAGCATTAGACAAATCCTTCTTATAAATACAGGAGGGGTGGAGCTAGAGTTTAAAGGAAAGCGGCAGGTTCCTCTTGCTTCTACTTTTGTTTTAATCTCATGTTCAGAGAAGAAAAATGTGTTTAAAAAACATCAAAACCTGTTTAGCAGGCTGGAAATTTTCATCAAGGGCTTCAAGCACTGTAGTTGTTTAGTAGGAAGTGATAAACACCATATTTTTAAGCAAGGCACCTGATGATGGTAAACAGAAACAAGTAGGTTAAGTTGATAGGATGACAGGGTTAGGATCTGAAAAAAAAAAAAAAAGAAGAAGATTTAACCATTTTTGAAGGGTATGTTAGATGAAATCATACACTGCTTTTCTGCAAATGTCATGTGAATATGAGTGACAATATATAAAACAGTAATAAAAGTAATGAAACATTTAATTTTATAATTTATGAAGCCCACATCATAGGTTTTCCATAGCAAAATTCCTATGTTTCCCCTAGTCTGAAACAAACAAAGGGATTTTTTTGATTAATCTTCTTAAAAAAAAAAAAAAAATCCCTTTTAGTCCAGATTCCTGGCTTCTTTTTTCTTTTATATGCAACAGGTTTTCTCAAAGATCAAGCCTCTCATAGAAGCTTAATTTGGTGTCTTATAAACCACCTTTGCATTTTTTTAGCCATATGTTTTGGATCTTTGTCCCACTTTTTAAGACCCCTTTTCAACTTTCTGATGCCATATCTTTTTTTTTTTTTTTTCTTTTTTAAGTTTTTGTTATTTCACACTTTCCATGACTTTAATCCCTCTAAACAAGTTTTCAAAGCCTTTTAAAGTAGCTAGAGGTCCATTACATCACATCTTCCACTGTCCCGAAAATAAACATGACACTTTTATTACATATTTATCTTTTCTTTTACACCAGAAAGCGACATTATCACAGTTAAACTCTGTATTTAGACAACTATACAGAACAGCAAAGGGCCTTTATTCTGACATGTTTCCAAAAACTGGTTGGATGAATTCAATGACCCCAAGATATCACTCTTTACTAGAGTTTTAATGCATGGTTATTGTTCCAACTGTATAAAAAGAAAAATGTGGGACTTGTACGCTGCTATTTCATAACTTATCAAAATAACTTAAACAGCCTCTTTAATCTGGCTTTGCTTTTTGTAGATCGCTCAAGATTATCCATTATTTGTGAAATTAGAAATCGATCGCTTATGTAAAATGTCCACACAATTTGATGGTTACCAATGATATTTAACAGCTGCAATATCTTAAGATACCATCATAGGTTGAACTATAGAAAAGAAAAAACATGAAGTATAACTATTTTATAAATGTCAATGTTTTATGAGCAATCATTCCAAATGGTAAAATGATTAAAGGCAGGAGAGAAAAGTGTGCCAGGACTCTCTCCCAATGACTGTTGGTAACAGTTTTTTTTTCCTTCCAAATTTAGCACCACTTTCTGCCCCCGAACGACATCCGCATATGAAAAATTAGTTGCCAACTGTTTCAGTCTAACGCATCTGATGACTTTCAATTTTAGCTAGTTTCTAACTCTTTGATGGTTTATTTACTTTCCAACAAACTAAAAGGGAAAGGATATCTAATTAATTAGGGGAGCAATTAAAAACAACATAAGGCAAAAAAAAAAAAAAAAACGATTATACGTTGAAGTTAATCTTTGAGGAATTGTTGGGATAACCGTACAAACTGATACTTTTTTTTTTTTTTAAAGATAAATGTATTATTTAATCACAACCTCGACACACACCCAGAAAAATAGTGTTCCTGTACTCTTTAAATAAAAATTGTTAAAATTAAGATTTATTCTAGATTTCTGGTTTATGCCCATACCTGAATCGATGAAATATAGAATTGTATTGTTGTTAGGACACTGACCCTACAAAATATTAAATAAAATCTCAGTCATAGTCACTGGAATATTTTTAGAAGGCCTCTAATTTCACACCTAAGAATAATAATCTGGCTTTTTCCATCGATTCTTGATAAATGTTCTTTTAAAAAAAAATGAATCAGAAACACATTCACTCGATTTTATTTTTGCATTTCCATTACATGTATAAACTCAACATAAAGGTAAAAAATGTGTTGTACCTAAAACACAAAGTTTATTTTACAATTACATGCAGAAGTCAGCCTATTTCACCATTTCATTTTAGAAATCCAGAAGTATATCAGAACTTCACAAATGTCTTTGCTACTTATTTTTCAATTCTTTGCTTTGACATTCATAAGTCTCTATGTCACATGCATCTTAAGAATGACAACACCGTTAAACAGTAGGGCAACAGGGAAATATCTTTCTCTGAAAAGAAAAGAAAAAAAAACATGTTTATTATGCAGTACTTGAATATTTAAGAGATTTGCTCACGTAATTAAACAAGGAAATGGATCAAGACAAAGAAAGAGAAAGAATATGGACTACCTCATGTCTGACAGGAATCCTGATTATTTTTTTCACGCAAATATTGTAGTTGGCTGATGAGGAACTTTTTGTCTTTACCTTCCTGATTACAAAGAAAACACACACAAAAATAAAATCATTTTACAGGCATCTTGCATGTTTTCCCCCTGACTAATAAGCACATATTCCATATGTATTTTTAATAAGGATAGTACCTTTCAGACACACAGGTACAGATTTGCTCAGAAATTAACAAACTTTTCCATTCAACTTTTGTAAAAGTAAGTCTGACCAGCATACAGCAATATGAGGATATACTGAAATAAGCTTGAGGAATATAATAAACTTAATTTGAATTGGAACAAGCAAGCACAGTAAGTTTAGAAATACTTTAAGTAATCAAATACTAATAAGAAGCTTTGAGAAGCAGCATTTGGCATTTTTGTGAATGCTGTCCAAACCTGTATTTGTCTGACAATGAAAATATGAATGCAGAAACCATTGCCTACAGCACCCATGCAATTATATACCAACAAAAAAATAAGCTAAAAAACGCATATAGATTTTAAAGTGAACATATTTCTGATGTGGGAGGAAACCTTTTAAAAACTGATGGATGATCTTACTTCAATCTTATCAAACACTAGACTTATGAAGCATAGTGCTGTGGCTACGGCAGATAAGGCAACAATGCCAATTGGGAATTTGTTGGTACTGTACACAAAAGCCGAACGCATTTGTGTACCAACTATTTTCCTTCATGGTCTATCAGCATTCCTTCACAGTTACTCACCTTAGTAAGTTCTACACTAAGGAGTTTGAGGTGTTAAGAGTCTCCAGATTGATGTTTTACCTAAAGCTGAAAGCACATCATTGGATTAATTCAGGCAGATGGGGTGTCCTAAATGTTCCAGATGTTCGTTTTATTTTGCAGGGTTTTTAAAAAAGTTTTTTTGAAGCATTTGAACTTCTCTATGTTTTGTCACATTACAACCACATTCTGCGATGCATTTTATTTAAACGTGACAGGCCATGCAAGAAGAGCATTTACCCAAAAGGCCCATGGTGACTGTTAGTTTGCCCTTCCACATGTCTGGTCTGTATCAGGGAGTGGCAAAGAGAAATCAATGCCTTAAAAAAGGGTGTAAAATAGCTCCTTTGTTTGGGGCTTATATAGCCATTTCAACACAACCTTTCTGCTGTCAAATTTGGTATTGACAGTATCATGCATTGGGTATGTTCTATAGCACACATTGTGATGGAGCTTAATGCAGAAAAATGCCAGAAATTACCAAATGCTTATAGTGGGGCAGAGGTTCACTTTCCAGTCACAACAACTTAAACCTTCATTTAGAGCTTTGGAAGCATATTTATTTATCAGAATTGACCAAAAAAAGTTTAGACCAAAAGCCAACTTACAGCTTGAGATATACATTTCAAAGCTGATAAAGGGAAACCTCACTTTAAAATGTTTTTACAACTAAGGTTTGTTCAAAGTGGGAATTAGATTAATGCTAATGTACGACACACTTTTTAGACTTATGTATCCTTTTCCTTCCACTAGGACCAGTTCTTGCTGATCTATGTAAAATTCCAGTTAATGATGTGGTTCTGACATAAAAAAAAAATAATAAAAAAAAAACAGTGATTATACAGGTACTTCTTAAACATTTGCAGAATACATTTTAAAATTCCCATATCAGGGTATTACACTTTTTACGAGTGCACCAGAGTCATGCTTTTATTATGCTAATGCTCTCTAGAAAAGTTAGAAGGGCTTGCATACCTTTAAGACCAAAGTAAGATTTCACTTACATTTTCAATCTGCTTTTCAAGCCTTCTAATGATTTTCCTTTGGCCATCCACTACCTGCGCATGGAAATATATCACCAATCTGAAGATGGAGAAAAGAACAACAACAAATAACAATATTAAACATCAGATAAATATAATCCAGTTTAGTCTTAATCATAAGAACTTACAGAAAGATACCAGTTGGCAGAAACAAGAAGATTGGGTTATCTAAAAAAGTGTTGTATGCTCTAATCAGCCATGCTAGAATCTGGTGAGAGTCCTTCATCTTCTTGGCCCACAGCCTCCCGGACTCAAACATGCTGGTTAGGTTTCTGAAAGGGCCACATCCTGGTGAAGGTTTGATCCTGTAAATGAAGGCAGTTCTTTGGATTAAGGTCAAGACACGCACTTTCCAATATAAACCTTAAGAGATTACACCACGAAATAGGTTTAAGAGTCATTTTTGTTTGCCCTCCATTAGTATTTTAAACATTGATTTTTTAAAACAAAAAGCAACTCAAACATTTGACCCTATATATATATATATATATATATATCTCATCAAGAGAATGCCAAGACTGTGCAAAGCAGTAATCAAAGCAAAAGGTGGCTACCTGAAGAACCTAGAGTGTATAATTCCAGATGTGTTAATTCATTGTTTTGGTGCCTTTAGTGTGACTCTATAATTTTCATAGTCATGAAAATAAAGAAAACTCTTTGAATGAGAAGGTGTTGCCAAATGTTTGGTCTGCATTATCAGATGTATAAGATGTAATTACCATAACTATGTAATAAATACATGTATATTATCAATTTAGCACTTTTGAGACATTTGTATTATTAAGCTCCATTAACACATTAACTTTATAGTGATGGAGTTGTATGTTATCTTACATGATTTATAGACTTAATTGACTTCATACTGACTATGCAAGTTGATGTGCCCATTTTTATTATAAGTTAAAGTAATCTACTTATGCTAAAAGGTAAAAGGTAGGCCAAAAGTTTATTCAACTATTGTCCAGGTAGGCAATAAAAAGTTCTACTGGATTCACTTTGTATTAGTCTTTTTCCTGCTTCACAAAGGTAGGCAGCAGCTTGACAAAGCCATGATGGCAATTATTTTACATCCAAGTAGTATGCAGTTCTTCATATATACATACATGAATTTCGAACATATTGAATCAGTATGGGCCGATACTGCACAGCCAGGTATCGGCATCGGGGCCAAAACATGGCATCATCGCAACACTAGTATGTGGGACACATTTAAAAATGGGATACTGGTCCTTGAGGAATTTTTAATTTTGAGACCACTGTTCTTGTAAGCATGTGTGGCATACAGCAGCTAAATTATGTGGCCATTCGTTGTGTTACACCCACGTAAATTCCAGCAGTCCAAGCTATGTCGGTATACCCTTACTATAAGGGAAGTGAGTTGACGTAGCCAGCTTTTTGCAAACCTCCAATGGCAACAAATTCTAAACTTTAAATAATTGTAGTTTAGTCACTCTACAAGCCTTTCTTATATTTGGGGACCTTCATTTATCATCTGTTTATCTGGACATCTGGACATCTAAGCAACAGATTGATGCTCAACAGGTATCGTCAAGTGCTAGTTAGTTATAAATTAAATGAGCTACAGGCCACATTGCTAGTATGCATGTGTGTTAAGCTACATGCAGAGAATCTTTGTATTGTAAATGGAAAAACAGCCTTAAGTTTATTTTCAAGAAATGATCCCTACGTGTCTCTCAGCTTTGATGCCATACTTACATTTAAACTTACTTGAAGCAGTACATTTAAGAAGGAAACACGGCACTTACATCCAGATTGTGTAACCGACAGAAACTGCAGCACCAACAAATGAAGGGAAGCAGAGCAGCGTAATAAACAGTGTTGTCATCTGAGTGGCTCTCCAAGGCTTTTTGGATGCCTGACAATTATGCATTAGACTGCTCTATGGAGACAAAAAGAAAACGAAAGGAGAAGGAATGTTTGTAATCCTGTTTCTACCAGCTTTAAGGAAACGGTTGGATGAGGCATGCATTGCCAACCTTTTTCATATAAAACAGTAAAAACAGCTTTGCGATTTGGACCGCAGGAAGAAGAGGAGCAAACAGCACTCCGAGCCTGGAAACAGCAAAGGGAAAATGTATTATTAAAAAAGGTATTTCTCTTAATAGCTCATCAATTATAAAGATCCCCCCCCAATCACCAAGTAAGAGTTTGTCCGTATATGAGTTCCAACACATTACGCGCAATGTCAAACACTGGCTTTCTGTTCTTCTTTAACATTTTCTTGGAGTAAAGCCTGGAGAGAAGACAACACAATTTGAGCTGAAAATCATTTCCTCCAGGTAGAAACATCAACATGCAGGTTATATTACCTCCATAGAAACTCCCCTAGAAAAGTATAAAGCACTGTGAAGAGGAAGTCCATCAACAGCAGACGGTAAAGTTCCTGCCCCACAAAATTCTCCCAACACTATCACACAGAGACAAAGTTTAATAAAATCCAAGCATATGTTTTTGATTTACATGTGACGGATAGTGAAGAAACATAATTATTCTTTTGTTACAAGATAATTTGAGTAGTTTCACATTTCAATTGACAAAAAGTGACTGTATGGGGAAGTGTATAACCTCCAGAGCTTGATGGTCTTGTTTCACAGCAATTTTACCAAACCATTGGTAACACAGCACTCCAATAATGCTGATCTTCAGAAGCAGGTTCCTATGAAGTCAAGATATGAAACCAACATTTTTACATAAGACTTCCACCTGCAAGACAAAAATAAGGTGGGTCCCCCCCCCCCCTTCTCAGCCACCATGTTGCATTATATATACCGTACTAGAAATATTGTGTTTTTATTAGATTTTAAGTTATCATATAAGCAAAGAAATTTGCTAAACAATTCTTGCCAAATTTTTTTTTTACTTTGTCATCCTATATTCAAGGGTTCTTGACCCTGGTCCTCAGGACCCACTGTCCTTAATGTTTTAGATATGTCTACTCAAGAACACCTGATTCAAATGATTGCATTTCCTCCTTGACAGCCTTCAAATGCTACAAAAGCCTGTTATTTACCTTTTCATTCAGGTTATCTGTGTGGAGGCAGGGAAACACCTAAACCATTTAGGACAGTGGGCCCTGAGGACCAGGGTTGAGAAACCCTGCTATAGTCAATGTATCCTGTAATGATTGTATGAATAGGATCGCCCCCTTCAGGTTTGTTGCTGTCTTACAACTGAGGATGAAAAATCAAAAGGCATGTACTCCAAATTAAACCTTGTATAACTGTAATGAGATAGCGTTCACATAGGTGAGAATACTAGCACCATCTCACCTGAAGATGGAGACATACACACGTGTGATGGGAGAGTTGTGCTTCTCGAACCAACAGCATAAATTAAAGATGCCAGGCAGCAACAGGTTGATGCCAGACACCACTGCAGACGTCAACAATAGTTTAAGAGTCACATACTCTGAACTGATGGTGTTCTGCAATCAAATGAGAAGGATTTAAAAATATGGGATGAGTTCAAGACAATAAAAGATGCATTTAAAACAAAACATTAATGGTGTTTTCAGTCCTTCTTTTTGTCTACTTTAAATTGTCTTGCTGCTGAAATGTGCTTTATAAATAAACTTGCCCTACCGTGCCTTACTTAAACTGATAAACTGGTAAACTGAAACAGTGCGAAGGTTTCTTAGAGGAACTTTGAAAAGAAGGACCTATACGTTAATCAAATCTACACAGAACAACGACTCGGTTTTGAAAGCCGTAAAAACGTGGCACCCTGTATGAAGAATAAATATAATTGTGTACTTCCGTAAAATGTTCATGGGAGAAAAGAAAAGCGGAACTAAATTATTGTAACAGGAAGTGTGTTTTTGTACGCCTCAGTGGCGATGTGAATTAATGTTCCTATGCATGGAGCCCGTCACATCTACAGATTTTACAAACCTTGGATAAGAAGTAGACACCACAGGCGCTGAGGAAGATGCTGGCCAGACAAATGAGCCATGCTATGAAATGGACTATAAGGTTGCAGAACCGCTGCATGGGGCTCCTTTCATCTTCTCCACTGGTCAGCTCAGATAGTTGCTCCTGTTAGAGAAGTTGTCATTTTAAAGTGGAGCAAATGACCAATGGCTGTATATTAACCACTGACATCTGTCTATAAGTTTATTTCAACTGTATACAAATAAACTTAGCATGAAGTTCAGTCATAGAGAAAATAGGTGCAGCCTTCCTGTGTTGATAGGATTCAAAAGGCAAGAAAAAAAAAAATACTAGCCCATAAGTAAAGGTGGTTCACCATGAATGGAAGACATCAGCAATGCAAATATCAAAGAAGCCACTTCTTGTACTACAATATGATTCTGGAAACAATTATTCAGGGTCCTTTGCAAAAAAATGAAAATTTATGGAAAGATTAATCAGCTGCCAGTTAAATAGGATGAGATTGACAAAAGTAATAAAGATAAATGTGAAAATAACATTAATATTGAATTGTGGTTCAACAGAAACTATTAACATTGAGCAACACTCAATCACTGCATTTGGCTTTTTTCTGAAATGTTCAGTCATATTTCAGCATCTGTTGATGGTTTGTTGGTGAAATATTCATGAGCAAAGTGCTCTAATGTGTCTGGGACAGTTTTGTTTGTTTTTAGAACCACAATTTAAAATCAATATTTTTAATTCGCTAAATCATAATTTAGTCAACATTTTCATATTTTTTTAGTTTCCTGTCATTTCAATTATTGTTGTGAATTTAGCCTTTTCTTTAATAGGATTTTGTTTTAACACAATTATATGTTTTCATCTCCTTACATATAAAACTTTTATGATTGTCATTCCAAAGGTGGGTTTGTGTACAAGGGTGAGGAATGAAGTGGGTGCAAATGCAAGGTCAGGAAAAAAAAATAAATAAATATATAAATTGACTAATAGCTGAGCAATCCGCAGCGGTTATGCTGACAAAGAAAAACCTCCAATTCACTAGGTAATTTCACATTTATCATGGATGATATGTCCATATTAAAAGGTATAGAAGGATTTTTGTGAATATTTGAAAACACCCACCCTTTCCACTTTAAAAAAAAGCACATGCACAACCCTGTACCTGCTCCAGAGAGGGAACGCCTATTAAACGTATGCGAGAGCGTGCACAAGCCCATTGCTCCTTGTTAACGCTCTGTTTAAAAGTTGCTGTTTGCATCGCTCATACAAGCTTACTTTCCAATTTTTCCACTATGTCAGACTCGCCATCGGTAAGTGAAAATTGGGACAAGCACATAGGACGGCCTTACGTAAACATATCACCAGAATGATGGACAATTAGGAGGACCACTTATTTTGATGATCCACCCAGAAAAAGAACATCCTCCACTATACCTTTAATTGATTTCCAGAAGCACACATACACTTTAGTGGATTTCTGTTTAAACAAGACATCTTTACAGAAGAGGAGACAACATACCAGCCACCAAGCTAAAGGATCTCGAAATTGGGGATAAGTCTACCGATGCTAAACAGAATTGTTCTAGTTTCCACTCACAGTTTGGAACAACAAAAGCCTTTCAGAAAAACTGGTTCTGAACTTTAAATGGATGAGATTTAAAAAAATTACATAATTAAAAAAAGGAAAAATAAATCTATGCCATATTCTACAAAAAAAAAAATAAAAAAATTCAGCTTTCTGCCTTGCTGGTCAGATATTTGGCCAAATTCCACAAAGCATTATTGAATGATGGAGTCAGTAATTGGCAACAGGCACTGAGCAAGTTTCAAAAACATAGAAAATCTATGTAGAAAAGAGTTACATTTATATTTCCTGGCCAGACAACACTATGGGTTCTCAACAACCCTAAACCTCTGCTCCTAGATCCCTGGTTGGAACAAAGGAAGTAGATGTTCCCATTTTGTAACAAACCATTTGGAACTGATGTGTAGAAGACCATCAGGCAATAAATTATGTACTATAAATAAACTAAAACCCACTATCCCACTGTTAAACATGAAGTTGGTAGAATCATGTTTCAGCTCTGCTTTTCTTGAGCATGGACAAAGAAACTGTCCTGATGGAAAGATAGGCGAGATATACAAAGAAGCACAGAATTATCAACTACTTTTATAGTGGTTTATGAAATGCATCCCCAATAAAATACACCAAAGAGTGGAGTTTTACTGCAGATCAATTAAAAAAGCATTTCTAGGAGTGTGGGTACTTTTAAGACTTTGTTTATGGGAATATGGTTAAATCAAATGAGGCCACCAGCAAAACTCCCACATAAACAGAATGACCCAAATGTTGCAGAAAATCTACAGCAGAAGGTTAAAAGGTGAAAATAATCACATTTCAGACCTCAGCCTGGTTTAAACACTAAACAATGATCGAAAGGTAGGCCAACACTCCTTTACAGAAACTAATGAACAGAAAACGACCACTTCAACTCATTTTTTAAGTTTTTTCTATACGCTCATTAATCTCTGTGCAGTCCCATGAACCTTACTATGAAATCTTTTTAAATATGATAATTTCCGTATTTTTGGGATAAAAAAAAATGTATTAAAAGATCAACAACAAAAAAAAGGGTTTTTTCAAAGGAACACGAAGGATAGCTGTAAGAAAACACCTACTCACTGCAACTATTAACCTGAGAGATTATTCATTTTATAACGAAAATACTTGCGTACTTTGAGCTGAGTGCTGATTTTCTCAGACTGAAGTCTGATAGATGACTTCTTGCTGACTTTAAAGTCCCAAAAGCAAAAAACCTTTTCAGACAGATTTCCGTGGGGTTTGAACACCCGAAAACTTCTCCCAAAGGACTTTGACATACTGTAAGGAGAAATACCATTAGACAAACACAACAGGTGGATAAATATTAAATATGTTAAAATCACTGAATTATTCACGGACCTGTAAACCAGAAGGATGCAGATAATAAAGAAAGAAACCGTGATGGTAAAGAAATAGGCTGTGGGTATACTGTAAGGCACCAGCTGTGTAACTGCATTGCCAGCTGGATGGTTAGTTTCAATTGTGATGTTTGAGTAGTAACCGTAAAACATTAAACTCTCAGAAAGGTAACCCTGTCAAAGACAAAAAGTTCCAGAACAAATTAGAGAAATAAAAAATGTAAACAATGGCCAAAGCTAAAATAAAAACCTCACCGTGCCTGTGAGAAGATTAAGGGCTGCGAAAGAGTGTTGAAGAGAATCATTAGGAGGAGAGTGGATGGCTTGAGGAATGACCAGAAACAAACAGGTGATAATGAACAGGAGCAGATTGATGGACAGGAGGGTTCGCAGAAAAAGGAAATAGGAGAGAACTCCGGTTCCATAACGTCCACTCAGCTTTTTCATGGAAGAGTTCCACAGCTTCAGGTAGCTGAGGAAAGGAAGTCCGTTGAATGTGCAATGGTGCCACATCTTAAAAGAGGCAAATGGAAGCCATGTAAGCAGCTAATATTTAAATAACAATTCAAACCTCTTAGGAGCAGGAATACCCACCCTCGAGATGTATACACACTGGAGATTGTAGCAGGGGAGCTTCTTTCTGATGAGTGATTTCTCAGCTAAATGGCTGAAATAATGTTTCCTTTGGAAAGAACACAGAAATATAAATTAATCCAAATGTTGATTAAAAAAAATTAAGATGAACCCTGACAGTTTCAGATGCAATTTGACAATCCATCAATTACTTTTTAAAACAACATCCCTGTCCTTCCCATTCCAAATCAATACGCTTTACATCACCATGTCACCAGGTGATTATGAACCAATTCAAGCACTGAGGAAATGCTTGGAAGAAATCGATGCCTGGATGTGCCATAATTTTCTTTAACTGAATAAAAACAAAAGTGAAGTAACAATCTTTAGACCAATAGAGGAGAGATCAGAGATTTAAAGTTAGCACACAGCTTCAGTCGCTTCAGGTAGTAACCACTGATCAGGCCCGAAATCTACTGTATGTGTAGTGCTGGATTCAGACTTGAACCTCCAAAAGCATTTAAAGGCAACTACAAGATCGGCTTTCTATCACCTAAAGAACATTTCCAGGATTAAAGGACTAATGTCTCTGTATGATCTAGAAAAACAAATCCATGCGTTTATTTTTAGTCGAATTGATTACTGCAACGGTGTTTTCACAGGTCTGCCTAAAAAGTGGATCAGACAGCTGCAGCTGATCCAGAATGCTGCTGCCCGTGTCTTCACTAAGACTAAGAAAGTAGAGCACATCACCCCAGCTTTAGAGTCCTTACACTGGCTCCCTCTATCTCAGCGAATAGACTTTA
>NW_015150522.1:615656-620718 GCF_000732505.1 Cyprinodon variegatus | reverse complement strand
AACATGGAGAAGCAGCATTTAGATCCTAGGGTCCACTTATCTGGAGCAAACTTTCAGAAAACTGTAAAAGTGCGGAAAGCCTGAGTTCCTTTAAATCAAGACTAAAAACACATTTGTTTAGGATTGCCTGCGACTGTTCTAGTTAAACAGTTCAACTGAATCATCATTAGTTAAACTTTTTTATCTTATTTTTTTGTAGACCAACTGTTTTTAATGTTCTTTTTTGTTTCTGCATTTTTATTTTTTTTCCTACTTGCTTTGATTCTGTTTTATTTTCCCTTTATTTTTAATCATGTAAAGCACTTTGCATTGTCTTTGTACTGAATTGTGCTATACAAATAAATTTGCCTTGCCTTGCCTTGCTATCTACATTTCTAAATGTCCATCCATCCATTTTCTATCAAGCTTATCCTTGCTGGGGCTGCGAGGGGTGCTGGTGATTATCTCCAGCTGTCTACGGGCAAGAGGCGGGATACACCCTGGACAGGTTGCCAGTCCCTCGCAGGGCAACACAGAGACAAACAACCATTCAGACAAACACTCACACCTAAGGAGAATTTAGAGAAGCCAAAAAAACCTAACAGTCATGTTTATGGACTGTGGGAGGAAGCCGGAGTACCCGGAGAGAACCCACACATGCTCCGGGAGAACATGCTAACTCCATGCAGATAGACTCCGGACTGGGAATCGAACCCGAAATAATCCTAAATAGTTTGGGTATTTTTTTCCCCATTTGAATGGCTTATACGCCGATTTTTTTTTTGTTGAGATTTTTTTTCCCCAAAATTTTATTAATCTATCCATCCATTTACCTGTCCATCTAAAAGCAAAGTCACAATACCTCCCTATAGCCATTTACAGAGGCTTTTTCTTTGTATAACCAGAAGGCATCTTGGTAATTCTTCTACTGGAGGAGAGTGACTTCATGAAAGTCAACAATCTTGTAGAGCTTCCTAGGATGGGTTCAGATATCTAAAGCAGTTGCTCTGTTACACAAATTATCTGCAATTAGTTTCTGAGCCAAAGTTGTTTTGTAGGAAACTGTGTTAATGTTTAAGAGACTATCTACTGTATATCTACCTTGTTAGATTGTTCAGGATGATTGTTTAAAGCAGTAGTGAATAAGATCTTCGTCCCATTTACCTGATTTCCCTCTTGTCCGCCAGGCTGAGTGGTGTGGTCCGCAGCTTTCGCATACCTTCACTCACAGTGAGGCCCCTGAGATGTGACAGCAACTGCTCCATATGGTCTCCAACGCCGCACAAGCTTGAACCAGCTACATTTTCTGCTCTCTCTGTGGATACAGCAAACATCTTCCACTTCAGCTGTTGTGGCAGAAAAGGTCTGTTGCATTTCAAAATAAAAGAAACTGAAAACTTGTTTTGGGTTCTGAAAATTTGCAACCTCCAGTACTGATTTCCTCCAACTCGGGTTGAATGATACAATCATGGGTCAGTCTCGCAGTAAGAATGGAGTCACAGGATGAGGTCTGGTGTTGCTGTATTGCATGTGTTTGTCTGCCTTGTAAGGCTAAACCTGCAGAACTGTGCATCCCTGTACCCAAAACAAAAAGAAACATAAAAAAATTCAGTTGCATACACTATTTAAGGTGAAAATTTAAGCTTAAACTCACCAGATTTACGGCTGGGCATAGAGGATAGCACCCTCCTCGTTTCGGCTGACCAGTTTTTTCTTTCCAAAGACCTCGTCGGTTTTCTGCGAAGCGATTGTTTGCTTCCTTCACTGCTGCTTGTTGATGTATTGTCTGAAAATGAAGTTAATCTTAATGCTATTTCTAATTATCAAATATAAAAAAAAATGGTTCTTTGATTTGAAAGCTTTGGTTGAAGTAAATACCAGAGGTGTCTGAGTATTCTGTAATCATTCCCATCTGTATGGCTTCAGGATACCCCAGGACACTGAATGCTGGTTCTTTGATGAGCTGAAAAGAATCCTGCCTAGGCTCACCTTCTTCAATGTTTCTGCATTAAATGGAAAATAATACTGACTAAAAGAAATTCTGCAGTTTTTCAACCAAACAGTCCCTTGCATAACCTTTAATCAAACCGAAAGCAAAAATGTCTTTGGTACAATAGTGGATAAAGAACTTTTATTTCACTGAAGAGCGTCCCTGCAACTTCATTAACTTTTTATACATTATAATTCTGAACAGGAGTAAAGGATCTTAATCTAACGCAAGCCTTTAAAAAGATATATATTTACGCCTTTTTCTAGGTCGACAGAATTTTGAATCAAGATCTCCGATGCCCTTTAAGATGTTGCACTTCCTAAAAAAGAATGCGTCGTACAGAAAGAAGAAAAACTTACTCATAGTCACAATCCTTTTCACAAATGTTGTCATTCAAGTTTCCACCGTACGCCATCGTTAGTGATGATCACAATTTGCTGTAGCTGCCAAACTAACACGGTTCTCTCAACATCTAACAGAGAGCATTGCTGAGGTTGAAGGTTTCTCAGAAACACTTAGCATACATCACCGAAGCTTACCAGTTCCTTTTCAAAATGCAAAGCCTCTGCTTAAAGAATGTGTAAAATGTTGCTTCCTGTGATATACTCAAGAGTTAACACTCCTCTGTTGTTTTTTTTCTGCATGTTTACCATGGAATTGATAGGTCGCTCAAAATAAACCCTGTGTTAAAAAAAGAGAGAAGTAAGTAATTAAAAAAACAGACGGAAAGATCATTTTCAAACATTCACTATCTGAAGAGGTGAAACCATGCTTCCTCTTTCTCACAGCTGGGGCTTATTTGCAATTAGTTAATGCTTGTACATGCATGACCTGCCCTGTTTGGAGGGAACATAGGAGACAAATAAGCTTATAATATTGAAGTTGGGCTGTTTTCACTATTAAGGTCCCATGTCTGTTAGTTTGCTAGAAAGTGGCTGGCATTTTCTTTTTAATGTGGCTCATTTCAAAATCCTGAATTCACACTGTAGTCAAATAGTGAACGGTCAGGAACTTCTGCTTCACCTTTAGCGAAAATGAGGGCCAGTAAATAGGACAAAGGTCATTCTATTCTATTCTATTCATGCTTCTTCTCACCGCCTATTTTGTCAGGTCCGCGATGAGGCCAATGCCTATTTTTGGCAGTCTATGGGCGAGAGGTGGGCTGCACCCAGCTGCAACAGACTGCCCTCTATTCTATTCTATCCATCCAGGAATTCAGAAGTCATAAGTGCTATAAATGACCTGAGTCATTTTTGACTGAATCCATAAGAGGAGAAGGTTCGCTCTAATGGCTTAGACTTAGACTAGACAAGTTTTATTGACATTTTGCATACACAGAGTCTATAGACAACAGTGTTCCGATGCAGACAGCTCTCCAACAGTGAATGAGCAGCTTAGCTGTGAAATGAACATCTCCATTTATAAAGTGCAGCAGTGATCAAACTAACTAACCAGTTTTCTTATCTAAAAATGCCCCTTTACAGATGTCTATGTGACAGACCAGCTTCGGTCTGTTTCTTAGAGTTGGAACTATAGTGTCTTATGCTCTCAGTGAAACTTGGCATTTAAACTTCCTCATTGTGAAAAAAATCAAGCTACCCAAAGATCTTGATCAAAGTTCTTTTTTTGTTTACAGTCACTCTGTTGTCTTGTACATTTATTTTAACGGTATGGTTTTGTTGTTTCCAAAACACAGAAAATCGCTATGTTTTTCAGTTCCTTTAAAAATGACTACATTCTTATGAAGTTATTTTGGCTTTAAAATTCATATCAGGTCAAATGACATATTTTATTGCTCATGTTTCAAAATTAAGGAGTAGGAATTGTAATGAGAAAATATACATTTTCAACGCCAGACATTGACAGAGAGATTGGTGTGGCTGCTGCTTTAATTCAGACGCTTCACCGGTCTGTTGTGGTGAAGGAAGAGCTGACAAAAAAAACAAAGCTCTCCATTTATGTTCTTACCCTATGGTATTAAAATCTAGATCATAAGCGAAAAAACTAAATCCCGGATACAAGCAGGTGAAATGAGCTTCTCCTCCACATTGAGAGGCCAGCTGATGTGGTTTGAATATCTTTTTTGTTTGTCCTAATCAAGTCACCCTTGGGAGGTTCCATGCAGGTCCTAACGGGACTAAGCCTAGAGGATGACCCAGGACATGCTAGAAGGACTAGGCTATCTCTAGGTGTCTGGGGAAAAGGAAGTCTGAGAGGCTCTAGACTGCTGGTCCGGTTACCTGCTTCCAGATAAAGCACAAAAAGACAAGCACAAATTCAGGTCTAGATTCATTTATTGTTTTCAAATATCACATTTATTATTTCACTTGTTCTGCATTGGTAATGATAGCCGTGTACCTGTCATCCCATTGCATAATCTGCAATAATTTGCACCGTTAAATCAAATCAACATCAATATTACATCAAATACTGAAATCAAATTTTAATCATAATTCTGGTCAAAAATATAAATCAACATAATCCTTTGACATCAACTTGATGTTTGTCAAAGATTTTATTGATGTCATTTTGACATTACTTCAATATCACACTTCTTTGACTTTTCACTCAAATAAGGACATTGATATTATTATTTTGAGATTGTTTTTTATGTCACTTCAGCAAATAAAATAATCGATATTTGTTTAAAGATTATGTTTTAGGCTCTAGTGGTCTTTTGTTATTTTTGAAAGCAGCCTGTCAGGATACTGCAAGGGTTTGAACTGATGTATCTATCTACTATTATGTTTTTATGTAACAAGCACATAGTTTTTAGATTCATATAAAAGAAGTAATGGGATTGCAAAGCAGCTCCACCTTTCTATTTTTATTTGCATATTCAACTAAAATAGATTTGGCGCCCTCTTCTGTCCTTGTCTGTGTAAAGCAGTTTAAAAAAAACTGCACCACAGGTGGTAAAGCAGTAGGGGACATACATATAAAGAGTAGACCCCGCATTGACGGTAGCGGCGGAGGAATTACGGCGGCCATCTTGGGGCGGTCGAACTTCTACCCTATCCCGCTGGCTTAAAGGAATAGTACACCCAAAACATGATTAGCCTTCATTTTCTACTCACCCCCATGCTGAACAAC
>NW_015150522.1:545563-613668 GCF_000732505.1 Cyprinodon variegatus | reverse complement strand
CAAATGTCACGTGACTGACGGAGACCGATATGTCTATGGTAGGGGACGTTAGTGGTTTATTCTAAAGTATAGGGCTATCTCATCGTTTACTGGGTCCTGAAACTGAATCTTATTTAGATTGAAATGTTAGATAACTTATTATAACTTTGCCAGACTGTAGTACAGGTGTAACGAAGAAATTGCAACGTATCAGTATTGAACATATCTTAGTTCCGAGTGGTTCCTTAACGCATCAAAAAAGGGGGCGGTCTTCAAAAAGTTATCAGGAAGCAGATTGACAAATTGAAACTCCTCTGGAACTTAGAGAGGAAGAAAGTTCACAACTAATCTTTCATTTGTTTGCCAGTGTTTTTTCGGTGGGTTAAATCATGCAGGGCAGCGCGTATGGGGCCTCTCTGGCCGGCGGGGCCTTTGACTTTGAAAGTTTTGTGAAGAAACCGCAGACTATTCTGCGCTTCCTGAGTTGGGTGAGTGACCTGAACTAAACGTTAACGTTAGCAACCGTCACATCACAGCCTGTGGTAACATATGTCCGCTCCCACCATTCACAGAGAGATGTTTATTAAACGTCTTGTTGTTTCTGTGTGCTCACTAAGTCGCACAAAAATGATATTCTAACTTTAAACTATTTATAAACTTTTTTTAAACGTATTAATAATCAGTGTCAGCTATCGTAGGTTCATAGTAGCTTGTAGCTAGCATGTCCACTGCTGTGTCACTGTAGTAAAAGAGCCAAACACTTTGGAGTTGTTCACTACTTGATGCTTTGAAGGTGCTCTATTTCTATTTTAAATAAAATAAAATTCTACATTAATGTACATTGTTGTTCTGTATTGGTAGCTACTAGGAATAGAAAGTTTCCCAGCGTCATCTGTTGCTTCCTGTCTGCCTCCTGACTCCTACACACATGCTTAACATAAGAGTGTATGTTTATTATTTTTATATTATTATTATTGTTATAGAATAGAAAATCCTTTTATTGTCCTACAGTGGGGACATCCTGGTGATTACAGCAGAAAAAAGATTATAGAAATGGTCACACAAATGTGGACCTTAGAAAAGTGTTTAAGAATAATATAATAGTAACGAGTTTGAAAATAAAGTAACTCCAAGCAGAAAGACCAGAACCTTCTTGCTGCAAGGCAGCAGTGCTACCCACTGCGACACTGAGCAGCCTTATTATATATATATAGTATGAAATTGTGTTATATCAAACTGGTCCTATAGTCACTCTATTACAGATGTAGTAATGTAACGAAAGTAATTTCTCCCTGGGATTATTAAAGTATTTCTGATTCTGATTCCTGGTCGATGGGGCAGGTGTTGTGAATGAAACGGTGCCCAGCTTGAAAGATCTCCTTTGTGTCGCTGAATGTGTGCATTGATGACTGAAAGACATCTTCAATGCCCCATTTATCTGTTTACTACAGGTGTTGAATTCACATTGATGTGTATTTAAAGACATTTCAATTAGTGGAAAAAATTGCACAGGGGAATATAAAAAAAAAAAAAAAGTCTAATTAACCAAAACTGTAGCACCCCCATGCAGTACCTCAGTGGACCCCCTGTTGAAGACCTCAGCAGTAATGAGTATTTGAAAAATGGCAGCAACATCAGAGATGTGCAAGATCACAGCAGCGTGTCATTTAACTGATTAAAGTAGAAACTACAAAATCAGCCTGAAAGTAACAACTTATTGGGGTTGTTGGGAACAGTGGTGGTTTTAGAGTCTTACAGCTGCTGGCCGGAAGGATCTGTGATAACACTCCCTGGTGCATTTAGGGTGCAACAGTCTGTCACTGAAGAATCTTTCCAGTTCTGTAACTGCATCATGCATGTGGTGGGAGACATTATCCAGCAGAGATGGATTTTTTTTCCTTTGCATGTCTGCATTAAATAAAGTGAACATGACAAGTGCGAGCATTGACTGTTATATGAGAAGCACTCATGGCAGGAATACCTTTTACAATCTATTACAAGACATTTTAAATGGCAGTATTGGATATAAATAAAAGTTCTTATTCATTCTCTAAGGTCAGTTTAGAGGGACCAAAGGGCCTAACAGTGATGCTCTTGGACTGTGGGGGGGATGTGAAGAGAATAGTAACAAGGAAGAGTATGAAATCTAAACAGAACGAGGTTGGAAACTTTCAAGGCAACTACAAAACCATTGTTTTAAGTGTTCTGGTTGTTTATTATGTAACCATTCTAGTAATCGTTCAAACTTTTTTAAGAATAAAAAATGAATATTGATGAGAAATGGTCAAGAAAAAAGTAATTATTTATAAAATTGTTTTAACAGCAGAACATTAAAACTCAACATTATGCCCTGAGTCTAAACGATACTCTGCATGCAAATAGATACTAGAGATGTGAAAGACGTGGTTAAAAAGGTGCTAAGAAATTACTTGCAGACCTGTTCCTCCTTTTTTTTTCTTTTTTTCAAAGGGCAAGGAATTGAAACTTACAAGAACAATCAGCCTGCTTGATATAGAGGATATTTTTTGTTTTTCGTGGCTTCCATGAATGACCCACTTCGTTTCTTTATTCCAGGTATTTTCCATTGTGGTTTTTGCAAGTATTACAGCTGAAGGCTACATTAACAAACATATGCAACAAGAGACCATGTGCATGTTCAACAACAACGACTCTGCCTGCAGCTACGCCGTGGGAATCGGAGTCCTGGCCTTCTTGGCTTGTGTTGCTTTCCTGCTACTGGACGCCTACTTCCCAAATATTAGTAATGCCAAAGAGAGAAAATTCATCGTCATGGGAGATCTGGCCTTCTCAGGTAGTAGAAGGGGGGGTTATATTGTTTTTTAATGGGAACCTGGTTAATTTTCTTTCAAAGATGTCAGTGTGAACAAAAAAAAAAGAAAACATTTTAACAACTTAAGCAATGTTT
Organism: Cyprinodon variegatus; assembly: GCF_000732505.1. NCBI lineage: Eukaryota > Metazoa > Chordata > Actinopteri > Cyprinodontiformes > Cyprinodontidae > Cyprinodon > Cyprinodon variegatus. The sequence goes on along the minus strand of NW_015150522.1, from coordinate 610,763 downwards.
AAACCCTTTTGTGTTTCAATTGTTGGGATAGCACAATGGAACAGTTTCATTGTAGAATAAAAAATATATCTAAAAGGTTGATCAAGGTAATAGAAAAATGATTAGGTCTAGTATTCACGTGCAGTTATTGTATTTGTTTGTTAATGCTAGCATGAATTCACATTTAGATACAGTGCTGTGTAAGCTGCAACTAAATCATTAAGACAGTCCCAGAAAATGCAGATTTTAAAGCTTTGATTTATTAATGTAAAAACTCCAAACAAGTTTTTAAAGGGGTCATAGAATGCAAAACAGAGTTCATGGTTTTGAATTCATGATGAATGATAGTCCAGTGGGTAAAATGGAGGTAAAGAGAAGTTCAAACCCCATCGACACCTCCTTTCTCTGCAAATCTCACAATTCTAAACTTCCACCATAAAACGGGCGAAGTCAAACGAAGCCCCGAATTGACGTCAATTTGGATCCGCCATTGTCCACGCCACCGTCACAGGGTTGGGTCGGGTCGCTCCGTCTCCCGCTGGCTCCCTCATTCGACTCCGTGCTGCACTGCAGTCGACCAAAATCCCGGACGATTTTGAAATGACTCCCGGACATTTTATCAGGTATGAAAAGTAGAACGTGTCTGGGGAAAAGGAGGACGCCTGGTCACCCTACCATATCAACAATTTGATGTTTCAGTGAGTGAGTGCTTGTTGCTATAATGCATCTTTTCCAGCAGCTTCACTCGTTGTAAACCAACCAATCAGCACACAGCTCATCTAAATATTCATGAGCATACCATAAAAGGAAAAAAAACTGTTGTTTCATTCTAGGGCTTTTAACCAGGCTTGCATTAGGGCGCAAAGAACTGGAAATATGCCATTTTCAGCTCAAACAATGTTACACACCCTATTAAGCGACCTTAAGGACCCACCGACTACCCTATAGAATCATTCTATGACCTCTTTAAAAAAAATTAATTGAAAAAATAAATACTTAAAACACACTCCCGAAATGTGGTTAACATTTCGGGAGTGTGATAAACCACACTTTTTTTTTTTTTTTTTTTTTTTTTTATGTCTTCAAAGGTGCAACCGATAAAAGACAAAAATCTGTGCACGTGTTTTTGCATTATGATTTTATAACTAAACATTAAATTTATTTCATTATTTGCTTCTGAGAAAGCAAAGTTTTTTTAAATATAACTAAGTGGTATTTAGGTTTATCCTCTGTTTTGGCAAAGAAACACCACAGCTGTAAGTTTCTTAATGCTTTTACTACATCATCTAAATGACAACAGTCAACAGCTTTTATGTTTAGCCATCCTATCAAACCTAACAGTTATCTTGTCACCAAAAATGGTGTGACAAGCACCGTTTTAGATGTGATGTGTTTTGCTATCCCAATCTAAGGTAGGTTTCTAAGCTGTTTGAGTGAAGAAAATTGAAATATCTTTTTTGAAATTGAAGCTTTCTCTACTTTTTAAATCATGCATATGCTGTCTTCACTAGACCCTGTTTTTCTTATCTTTTATTTTCTTGTCCTTTAAATAGCGGTTTGGACATTCCTGTGGTTTATCTGCTTTTGTGTCCTGGCCAACCAGTGGTCCAAAACTGATGCCAAGGTGGTCATGGCTGATGCTGCCAAGGCTGTGATCGCCTTCTCCTTCTTTTCTGTCATTACCTGGGTGAGTCTCTAGATCACCTCTTCAGAGTTTGATCATGTTTAGATTTCTGTTCTACTGAAACTTCCTAACACAAACATATCTCTACAGAGTCTTTTGTCCTACTTTGCTTTCGGGAGATATCGCCAAGGAGTGAGTGACTTTAACCAGGATTACACAGACCCCGCCCAGGATCACACCTCTCCGTACCCACCTGCCCCTTCCAGCTACCAGCAGGCGCCTTTCACCAACAACCAGGCTCAGCCGGGAGAGTATCAGCCTCCAAACTACTGAAGGACAGATTTACTCACATGAATCCTAATGGGAGGGGGGATTCTTCTTAAAATAAACAAAAACAAAAAAAAAAGGCACTTGTACCAATGATTTTGTTTAAAATCAGCACTGTCCACGGCACTCCCCTTTTTCTGGCATATTTTTCTGGGCACTGACTTTCAGTTTGCTGCTTTGTGACTGAACTTTTGTTTGGTTGATGTTTTATTGTAATGTTTGACAAAAATTGCCCCAAAAGAAAAATACAAAAGATTGACTTAAAACTAAAACAGCTCTCATAGATCAAACCTTGTGTCAATTTTATTTGCAAATCAATCTACTTAGATTTACTCGTACCTTAAGAAATGCATTCTGTATTTAAAAGAAGGGGAAGTTTTCTTTGAATATGTTACTGTTCAGCACATTTTTTTGGTTTGCTCATGTTATGTGACGGTGATCCACATTCGAGTTTAGTTTTGAAATTATTGTTCTAACAATAAATGCATGATTTAATAAACAGGTTTTCTTTTAAATGTAACTACTTGAGCTACTTATCTTTTTTTTTTAACTATCCACAACTGAAAAGCTTTAATTCTCAAAGTATTTTTTATTTTGCTGTCCAAGGGATCTGCCTTTAGCCTCAATCGTTACTTTTTTCTAAGTGTATGGTTTAGATTTGCGATTTTTATTTTTGCATTTTGCCCTAAGCTACCTGGTGGGCATGTTTTTGGTTCAAGTTTTCAGTTTTTAGCATATATTTTTTTGGGAATCTGATCTGAAAAATTGAAGATGTATTTAATTTGCGGGTGTCTGACACTGCAATTGATTATTTTCTTGTTTGTTAATTGAATCTTTTCACTGTTCTTATTCAAATAGATTGAAGTACATCTGGTGAAGTGCTTTGTATCAGATGGGATTTGCCAAATAAAAACTGCTCCAGGTTCTCTTGTCAGCCCATACATGATATCCTGCTGTGTGCTTCTTGTGCAAATATTTGTGTTGAGAAGCATTACACAGTAAAGGGGGGTATATTTTGTTTCTGTTAGGAAATAGGGGAAAATAGAAGCTAATTAATACATTTTTATTATTAAGTGTAATTAAATCCCATATAGAACAAACAAAAGGATCCTGGCTTAATTTGTATGTACCAGTATTATGCCAGGTGATGGATGTATTTATACATGATAGGATGAATGCACCTGTTGTCAGATAAAGATTGAAGATGGTCAAAAGGCAGCCAGAGTAGGTGGAATATGATTTCTGAACACAAAGACTGTCAAACCTCGAATCAGATTGGTTACCGCAGCATCAAACCACAACTGGTTTCATTTCTTTCAAACTTGAAGCTACAACACATCTCACATCCGCCGATTTTACTTCAGCATTTACATTTTCAGGTGACAAAGAATTAGTCTTATTTGCATGACATGTTTAAGATTCTTTGCAAAAACAATGTGTAAAGTTCTCATGCAATTTTCATAGTTCAGTGCTTTGCCCAAGGGCAAGTAGACATACGGGGCGGTAAGCTGGAATCAAGACATCTATTCTAAATAAAGCAGTTTGATGGATCGACTATCAGTACAACTCACTGTAGTAAATATGTTTATTTTATAAAACTTGTCTAAAATGTTTTTGCAGTCAGTAACATGTATTTGTAGCAAACAAGAAAAAAAATTATAATTTGAGGTAAGGAAAGTAGGCAAAATTTCGATTGCACCTGAACGCAACTCTGGTACATTTCTTGTGACATAGAAGGTTAGAAGTCCGACTCCTCTTCAAGATCCTATATATTTGGCTCAATTCTTTATGACCCTAAACAACTCTTCGTTTCTAGCTAATTCTGACGGATATCGATGGTATATTTTTATATTGGTTACGTTTAAATCCAAACATGTAATGAAAACTGTGTCTTCTGTCAGTTTATTAAAATCCATCAACTTCCAATTTTGATGCAAAGGAACTGGCGCCTCTAATCGGCTCGGTTACGATCCACACATCAGTTGACACGTCGCTTTCGTCATCGGCCATGACAGGAAGTAGGGACCGCTTGTGAGTAAAGAAGGAAGAAGGAAGCGACGTGATAATGACAACCGAAGCCTGCTGTCAAATGAGGATTTAAGATCTGAGGTGAGTTTTATAGATGTTCCTTTAGTCATATGGGATTTATCACGGCATAGTTGCTTTTAATAAGCTATATGGCAGAACACAAAACCGGATAACATAGCTTTAGAGATGTGTGTGTGGCAGTGGCGAACATATGTCCGTCCCTTTACCTACAAACTACGTGAACACATCAATATGTAACATTATATGACTTCCTTCTATCCTTCCTAACAGCCTATATTAAGCTTTTGTAGTTTGTATCTTTGGTTATTTAATATTACCGTCTGTAATGAGTCCCGGATATAAACCTGAAACGTCCTGGAGCAGAGCACTAACTGGACAACACATCCATTAAATTGCCTTCATCACTTCAGGTGTCTGATAGGTAAACGACTGAATGTTACCTTCACGGATGCCGTTCCGTGTTGGAAGTTTTAGCTTCAGGTGATTCAGAATCAGCTATATTGGCCTGGTTGTATAGAAAATCAAGGAATTTCTAATTAAATAGGAAAACTTTTTAGAAAATAATAATTGAAGTTCATTGATCTCACATTGGAGAAATTGACCTCTGCATTTTGGTCGTATCTGGAAATTAGTTTCGAACTCACAACCTCAGCATTCCAAGCTTTATGCCCTAACCACTAGGCCGCCACTCCCCCAGATGCATTTCCAAGGAGGTTGAAATGAGCAGTATGTGCATATTTGCACATGTGTGTGTAGTCATTTGTTTTTTTAATGTTCAAATAAAGTAAAAATGGAGGTTGTGATTGAGCCAAAATGATTTTTTGTTTGTTTCACAGCAGTGTAGCCAATGACAGGCTATGAGGTGTTGATTGTGTTAATCAGAGTAACTGTCCAGGGGAAGAAACTCTGTTCCATTTTCCAGATTGTGTGCAGGATGTGTGGGGTCTGCAGAGATGACAGTTGTGATCCTCTCTGCAGTTAAGATCTGTTTCATTTTTTGAATGAGGAACGCAACGATGGACAAACTGGCAGCATTTAGTCTGTCGATATGTGAAAGTTTATGAGCTGCCTTTTTTAGAATGTTTTAATACAATTTAATGCAACCCCAAACCATTAGAAAAAAGACAACAAAAAAAACATTTTTATTTAAACAAATAGTCAAATAAAAGTAACAAAAATCATTTTATAACATTATCAACATGCTATATTTCACCAGGGAAAAAATGTACCATGTGATGTAAATTCTTTTTATTTATAGACTTGAGTAAAAACAAAGAACCGGTTGTTTTTTAAAGTCTTTTTGCACAGCATGTTATATCGCTTTGCCTTTCTGTTGCAAACTGATGCTAGCTGGTTATTTAGGCAGGTATGCTTTAAGGATCATATCAACAAGCTTTGCTTTACTAAAAGCAACATGTGGTTCTGTATTTGTTAAAAAAAAAAAAGGAAAAAAAGTCGTTCTAAGCAAAGGAAAAGTGGCTGGATTTCCCTTAAGCCAGCTGAAATGCAATGTGCAGGGAAGGCTAAAACTAAAGACTACACATTGTGGATCTTATTTAGTGGAAGACTGTCAGTATTTTGAAAGTGTAGAGTTTTTAAAACCTTCGTTAAACCTTAATAGGCTAACTAATCCATGCATATTGATCAGTAAAAGTGAAAACTATTTTTCCCCAGCTTAATCTCAGCTGGTGTACATCAAACCCCAACATACTGCATTTTCATCATCTTTGGTGAAATTAATGAAAACTTAATTAACCTAATTGTCTACAAACCATAGTGAATACGCAAGACGTAGTAAATATTTGCTTTTTATATAATAATGTGCTTCTAAAAATGCTGAAAAGAGCCCTCAATCAGCAGTGAGTCCAGTAGAGGGCAATATTTGATTTAATTCCGATTAGGCTGTAAAATCACCTTCTGTCTCTGATTCTTTCTCTGAAGTTGGTTGCAGCTTTCTGTGAATGGAGGTGAGCTGCAAAAATGTAACTTGCATGTAAAAATTACATCTAATAGGGGGTGTTTATTTATATCAACCAGCAATAGAGAGGTTGACAACCACTTTTTTTCATCATTCAAGTTGTTTATTTGTTTGTTTTTTGCCAGAACAGCTCAATGATCCTACCACATCTCGGTTTGTCCTACAGTTTCAGGAACTGAAAAGCAGACATGCAGGTCTTTAGGTCATGTGTTTCTTAGTAAGGCATCAGATTGTCAAATTGTCAGTTGATAGCCAAACCTTTTATGTTGTTTTTGTCCTCCTGAAAACAAGGGAGTGCAATCAGAAAAGATTTAATTGGCACATATGAAAGTTCTCACTAATTTTCTTTCCAAAACCATAAACTAAATGTATTGATTCTTAATTTGTCTATATTTTTCTTTTGTGCCACATACTGCAGACTGGCCTCCCCATAACCCTGTGTTGAAAGAAGGCACAAGATCAAACCTCTGCAAAAGGCTTATTTCACTTCTCATGGTTTAAGTTTCTAAACTTATGAATCATTTTTATGTATTTTTCTTTCAATTGCGTGGAAAAAAAAAAAAACACAATTCCCCATGAAATATACTCTGATTATAAAACATTCCTTGTGTGCCCTTTGGATACAGACTAGAATTTCCTTCTGACCCAAAGCCTAGAAGTAGTTGGTCAGTAATTGATAGAGGGTTCTACAGGTCAGGAATATGGACTATGCTGTTCCAAACAGAGTGATCTATGGCCTCAATAAGCTCACGCCGCTCAGAGTGATGGTTGCATCACAGCGACAGCCCTCTTATGTAAAATCCATTCAAAGATTTGCGTTTGTGTTCTCCTTACCAAGGTGCCGCCTTTCACCTCTCACCCGCTTGTGCTCTTGTTCAGACTACAAATGCCTCCCTAACCCCTCCTCCTTTATGGATTACTCTGATGAATTATAACTAATTAAACCAGCTTGGTCAAGTTAAACATTTGCCCCTTTGGACTGGGTGGTAATCTTCCCAGTGTAGGCAAAGTTCACAAGCATTGTGCTTAAACAGCTCGCAGTCATGGCTGCACAGCAGACCGTCAGGGAGCAGAGGGAGAGTTTGGAGCTCAGATCTGACTGCGGGGGTCTTCTTTGGCGACTTCAATGACTCAGGTTAAGAACTCTGGAGGGCGGAGGCGAAGAGGTAAGATCAGGTTTTTGTGTGGGGTTGGAGAGGAGCTGTTGGTGTGGCCCCTGATGCCGTGGATATAATGGGCCACTCTCTGGCTGGGGTCCCTGTAATGAAAGGGGCTTTCAGATTGGGGTCCCATGTTGGAAAAATGCAGGATGTGTTTAGGCCGAGTCAGAAGCTCCCAAAGCAAACAGAGCTTCAGCTCATATTTACAGAAATCCACATATTCTTATTAAACTAATGCTCCAATAATTTAGGTCAGTAAGATCTAAAAACAGAGATCAAATCAATTACATTTATTTGGTTTTTTTATTTTTTAAAGGCATAGTTGTAGTTTATATGTATGTTAATGTGAGTGCAGCACCCCCCACTCTCATTGGCTTTAAAACCGTGGAAAGAGGTTAAAGGTTAAATCTCATTAATAGGTCATTACTAAAATCCACCATTTAAAAACAAGTAAGTTTATTGTTTCGTATAGTCACACATCTGAGTAAAATCGAAAAGAAATTTGATTTTAGACATTTCTGTTTGATAAGAAGGATTTTGAACAAATTTGTTACCCTGGCAACAATTTCAAAGTCAAATTAGGCAGCTGGAGCAGTATTTCTTGGTTTACCCATGGGGACTTTTAGATGTGATCACCTCCTCCTGATCTCCATGCAGACGAAGCGCATTGGTAGCTGCTTTGATTTTTGCCCCACCTATTGCTGCACCTTTCAGAAAAGTTAACTATATGCAGCCTGGACTGAAGGCTGAACTCAGAAAGAAGAGGGTATGAAAGTAAAACTAGTAGTGTTTAAAAAGACGTCTGGACAAAATGTATTTCTTAAAGTAAAGCTAAAAAAGAAATATGTTCATTTGTACATAAAAAGTTCAGAAAATAAGATACGGTATTACAGAATAAGTCATCATCTTTATTTAAAAGACATTTTCTTTGCTCTTTTTTTTTATTTGTTCATTGGATCTCTGTTATGAAGTGTAATAGCGTCTACTTGCTGCTAACAAAACAGGTGTAGCCACCACTTCGTTTGTGATGAGTTGGCAGGAATAAGGATCAAATCAACATGTGCTTAGAAAGGGTAATTAAACAAAACAAAAAAAAGCAAGGACAGAAACTTGTGTAACCAGAATGGTAACAACCAGCATCCTGTCAACTCTACCGGTAGAGCCTGATCTCAAGTCTGTCTCAAGAAATTTTTATATTCTTGAAAGTTGAAGGTATTTCAGTAAATCCTTTCAAAATGTAAATCTAACATTCCTTTCACCATGTATGATAAAGAAATGTGAGCCTACTGAGAAGAATATTTATGTGACACTGCTCTGAAAATTGGTTTGGGTTTTTTTTTTTTTTTTTTGCATGATTTGTTGCATCATTGCAAAAATAACATTGAGTAAACAGCATGTAGCTCTGCTATGGCGTTGAAGTCAGTGGTACACAAATGGGGATAATTGACTTTTGACTAGAAAACAAGAGACTGGTTCAGCATCTCTTTAGCTTAGATAGGGAGAAATAGACCATTTAATACTGTCTCTAGCAGAGGGGAGCCTGGAGCCCAGGAGTCGGTTGTGTCTTTTGTTCTGGATAACAATCACTCTGTAGGAATCCATGTTTCTTTGTGACATATTTTTCTTCTTAACTTTCCATTAAAATGGTTGGAACCGATTCTCTAGTGAACAGCCCAATTTCTTTGTGATTATATTTTATGGCTAACCCTCCTTGTAGATAACGTCAGTGAGCCTTAAAACCTGTCAAGCCAGCAGTTTTCCCTGTGATTATGTCTGCCACGTGGCATGACAATAATATTTTTTCGTTAACATGAAAAACTATTGATTGGACTTGTTTAATATTCTGTTTGTTGTTTTTTTTTAAGGAGCATAATTTTATATACCAGCCATATTCATCAAAGTTAAAATAAATACTTTAAATGATCTGTGTCTAACAAAAAAACTTTTATTTTGTTGACCTCCTTCATTGAGAAACACCCAAACAGGCAGACTTACTGTAAATTTGAACGATAATGTCGATAAGTTGTTTGAGTTGTCATCCATCTCTCTCCGTAGGTCACTCCAGGCCTCCGTCCTCCATGCCTGCCTCTCCAGGCTACACTCGACTGGAGCAGAATGAGTCTATGAACCCGTTGCGTATCTCTGTAGGAGGCCTCCCCATGCTGGCTTCCATGGCCAACCCCACCGACCCCCGGTTCAGACTCAAGTGGCGGCCCATCGTGGCTGTGACGCTCTCCCTGGCTCTGGTTCTGCTGGTCTTAATGCACTTCAGCTCAGGCCGCTCGTACGCCTCGCAGGGCTGGAGACCTTGCCGCGGAAGCTCAGTCAGAGACACTGATTCACAGTACAACGACACTTACCCTCTGACTCCGCCAGAGCGTACGTCACTGGGGATGCGCTACCGCATCGGGGTCATCGCCGACCTGGACACAAACTCTGCCAGCGAGAAGAAGCTGACGTGGTTCAGCTACATGCGGAGGGGGTATCTCCTGGTGTCGCAGAGTGGAGATAAGGTGGCGGTTGAGTGGGACACAGACAGGGTGGTTCTGGAGAGCCACCTGTCAGAGAAGGGGCGGGGCATGGAGCTGTCTGACCTGGTGGTGTTCAATGGCAAACTCTACTCTGTTGATGACAGAACGGGCATCATCTACCACATAGACGGAGACAAGGCTGTGCCCTGGGTTATATTGACCGATGGGGATGGAAGTGTCGCCAAAGGTATGAGGATGGACTTTTTCCATGCAGTAATATTTTAAACCAAAACAAGTAATTTTCTGTTGGGACTTCCAAGGATAAAAATGTGTTTTTCTTTTGGCTTTGAAGATTGGTTTAGAGAATAAGTAACATTTTTTATTTGTACTTTCAGTCAGTTAAATGTAGTTCTGCTTTTTCCTGGCAGGGTTTAAAGCTGAGTGGCTGGCAGTAAAGGACGAACATTTGTACATCGGTGGTCTTGGGAAGGAGTGGACGACCACCGAGGGCGAGTTTGTCAACAACAACCCAGAGTGGGTGAAAGTTGTAGGGTTCAGGGGCGATGTGCAACATGAGAACTGGGTTCCCCGGTATAAATCCATGAAGCTAGCTGCAGGGATCGAGCCACCAGGTGAGGAAGATTTGCCTGGGGGATTCTTTTGTTCCCACTTTCTTTCTCTTCCCTTGCTTCATTTACTCTTCATTTGTCTCCGCAGGGTATTTTATTCATGAGTCGGCCGCCTGGAGCGACTCCCTCCAGCGCTGGTTCTTCCTCCCTCGCCGCGCCAGCAAAGAACGCTACGAGGAGACGGCGGACGAGCGCCGCGGCACCAACCTTGTCCTGAGCTGCTCGCCGGACTTTAAAGACATCAAAGTGAGCCATGTGGGGCCACTTCTTCCCACTCACGGCTTCTCCTCGTTCAAGTTCATCCCCAACACGGATGACCAAATCATTTTAGCGCTCAAGTCTGAGGAAGACGCGGGAAAGATTGCGACGTACATCACAGCCTTTACACTTGACGGACGCATTCTTTTGCCTGAAACTAAGATTGGTGATGAGAAATATGAAGGGTTAGAGTTCATATAGAGGGCTCGGAGATGGAGATCATAGCTCTGGAGGCCAACGCACTGTGGTGCAAGTTTGTTTACAATCCAGTCACTGCACACTTACTGCTACCCAGAAACCCATCTCTCATGTCTCTGAAAGGTTGTCTTGTGGGTTCTGGGATTGTGTAAGACCGTTCCAGCATTGTCAGCCAGTTTAGAGGGGGGATGGATTTTGACAGTACTGTAACTTTTGTTTTAATGAATGTATAGAAATGATTTATGGAAATGTTGTTTGGGTTCTTTTTTCTTTTAGTAAATGATGCACATACTGACTAACATTATATATTTGTTTTCCTTTGCTCCAATGTGAACACTCGACACATGTATTTTGTCTGAATACAATCTGAAGGATGGATTTTTTTTTTTTTTTTTTTGAAAACTGAAATTGTGCTCTATGGGATTTTTTTTCTTTTGTTTAAGGACTGGAGGGGGCTCACAGTAAAATATTGGTTCCTATTTTCTGAATCTTGTCTCTTTACTTGTGCGCTTGGGAAGGTCAGATGTTTGCAAATGTGTTTATGAAAAAAGAATTTGACCCTAAACAACTCTCAGATCCCTGCGGAGTTGTGCAACAGCTTTCTGGTTCTGCTTTAAAGCTAAATGAAACTTAGAGATTGTGGGAGTAGGCAAGAACAGAGAGCAAATATATCCAGCATCCCCCACTGTCCCCACTCTATAGCTACTGTGAAGTTTAAGCAGACCTAAAGAGGGGACGCAGTGGAGACTTGGACGGAGCAAAGGTAGGTGTCTTTATTAGAGATGGCTTGATATACAGATATATAATCTTTAGATGTATATTTATATTAATGCATTGCAGTCAGAATGTTTTATTGACTTAATACAACTAAAAAGTCTTTTATTTTTTTTTATTTTTTTGTTTTACTTTAGGATTTAAACATGTTACCTCCTCAAAATCTACTTGCTTTTATTCTTCCTGTCCTGTACGTCTCTGGAGGAGCGTACAGGCTTGACATTCTCAGTAAGTTATCCCAGTTGCTCTTCACTTGGGGGGGGCAGCTTATTTATGTAAAAACAAAATTTCTTTCGGGTGAATGCTGGAGGGTTTCATATTGTGACTGTGGGCCCTGAGCCATTTTTTACGACTTTGTGGCCTTTTTTAACTACTGTATGTCTATTTTTGCCTTTAGAGCAGAACTCTGAGCCAAATGAAGGCAATGTGAGGTTGTTTGGTTCTGACAGCCCCTCAGAGGGCCGTGTTGAGGTCTTCCACAATGGGAAATGGGGAACTGTGTGTGATGACAACTGGGATATTACTGAAGCTGAGGTGGTTTGTCGTCAGCTCAACTTCCCCGGAGCCAAATCTGTTGTCATTGGGAAGGACTATGGACCAGGTGCCCTTTGCTTTTGTTTCTCCTCCACCAGATGGCAGTAAAAAGTGCAGATTTCTTGATTTTAGAGCAGCATTTTCATTTCTCAATCTATGATTTTTTTGTGTGTGTGTGTGTCCTGTATATTTATTTCTTTTTCATGTTTTTACCATTGTAGCATCTGGACCAATTTGGCTTGATGACATTACCTGTGAAGGGCTGGAGAAGGAGCTCGTGTCTTGCAGGTTTAGTGGATGGGGAATAACTGACTGCTCCCATAAAGAGGATGTTGGTGTTATCTGTGAAAGAGGAAGTAAGTTAGGAAAACATATTCCAAGCACTCATGGGAAATTAAGTCTTGTTTTATCTATAAGTGCAACTCATTTCATGCTGAGAGGGACAAATACAAAACTATTTGTTTACATATGTGTTATACAAGTATATGATGTTGATCCCTGGTTTAGATAGCTGAATATAAACTGTATAGCAGGACAGTATTACATGAAGTGGGTTAGAAAATAAGTCCATCAGCTGAAAAGTGGGCAATTCCCTTTCATAAAGAGGAAAGAAGCATGCATGCAGTTCAAGTCATGCAGGTGGATGTTAAATAATGTCCTTTAGCTGATTATTTTACTTTAAAGACCACTTTTGCTGCATAGCAGAACCTATAATCTTATGATAAACCCTGATGGAGAGGTATTATGATAATAATGAGTATCCAGTTGAGGTGGAACTAAGGGTGGATGAATGGCCATGGAGGTCAGCAGAGGGAGGCTTCCTATAGAGATATTCAAAGTGTTCAAACCTCTTCGCTTATTTATAACTCAAGCATTGAAATCTATCCATTTCAATCCGTCTCCTAAGAATATTTCAATGGTGACCCATATGACGGAACTGCTTCCATTCAGAGATAACAAAGATCTCTTCTTCTCTTCCACTCCTCTGGCTGATTACGGTATTTGTTTGATTCCAGGTGATCTGACAACAGATGACTCTACTCACTCACTGGACCACAGCATTGGTCTCTCAGGTGACCTTGGTCAGATCTTTGACAACGGTACTGCTTGTGATTTTTGGATCACCTTTCAGACCCCTAGTGGAAACAGAAAGGATGATGGGACACCAGAGATGACTGAGACTACAATTTGTGCACACAAAGCGATCCTCATGTTGTATCCATACTTCAGTGCTTCAGTGGAAGCAAATAACATCACAGTTATGGTGAAAAAACCCTGCCAGCCGTATTTAATCTCTTTTATCAGGTAAGCTTGAGCTAATTTGTTATATTTTTCATTTTAAACCACTTTTTTTCTTTATATATAATTCCCAATCTGTTCCTTCACAGGTATCTCTACACCCGTAAGACTGATGTGACCCATTCCTCTGCCATGTGCCTCCATCAGCTTGCTTCAGACTTCGGAGTAAAACAGCTGATGGAGGACATAGGCCGCCTCTTCTCTAAAATCCTCCCAGATGATGCTTCCTTTTACTCCCAAGTTTCACTTTACAAATATGCAGTCGAGTCAAAGGACCTTGTCCTTGAGGAAAACTGCATCCAGTATCTGGCCTGGAACTTCCAAAACCTCACAGGTTCCCCTGTTTGGGCCAGTCTTCCTGTGGATCTCCTTCGTTCCCTACTTGTTCGCTCAGATTTGGTGGTACCTGATGAGTATTATTTACTTCAGACTCTAGAAAACTGGATCACAACCAATGCAGACTCCCTGACTTCAGAAAGCCAGGCTGACTTGCTCCGTCTGGTCCGTTTCCCCATGATTCCTGCCGAGAAGCTGTATGAGCTGGGCTCCACTTCTCCTCTCTATAAGACTCACAGGGATGTTTACCTTAACAGTGTCTTGAAAGCATATCAGTTCAATGTTCTACTCTACAATAATCAAACCAAATCACAGTTAGGCAAGGAAAGTGATGATTATAAACCCAGAATCTACACAAGTGAGACCTGGAGCATTGAAATTGATCCTATTACCAAACCTTCGGGGTCTCGAAGACAAAACCAGTACTCATCTTACGAATATAGAAACCGCTATGGTCATTATTATCCAAGTCCTACTTCATCCCCTCAAAACAAACAGCTGATAACACCTCTCCACAACAGCCTTCTGTTTAAGAACAACATGATCACCTGGGATGTAAATGTCTTCAAAACCCAGAGTGACTGTTCAAGGTACGGTGTACGGTGTGAATCTATTCCTGCAGTCAGACTGGCCCGCAGAAACCGGTATTCGTCAGAAAGCAGCGTAGTCTTCCGTAACCGCCTCCTGATGATCTGCCAAAACAAGTATGTCGCTCAGATACAAGGGTTCAAAGAGACCATGGCTTATGTGAGTTCAAACATTACCCAGGTCCTTGCCTATCCCTGTCCTGACCACAAGTGCACTTACAAGTTTGTGGTGAGACCAGAGTATCTGTGATCCAATGAAAGGAGATAAGGAGATGGCATAAAATAGAAATAAAAACAAGCATATTTTTCACCTTATATCAAGTTCAGCATATTTGAAAAACCAATAAGCCTCCCATTTAATTGTTGCTTTGATTCCTAATCAGTGATTTAAATGGTTAAAAATCAGACTGAATATCAATCAACAATAATATATTTATATGTATTATGATTTTGAAAATAAAATGACTCCAGAAATAAATGTCTGAGACTGCACTCTATAGAAATGTGCTGAGAGGATGGATGGATGGATGGATGGATGGATGGATGGATGGATGGATGGATGGATGGATGGATGGATGGATGGATGGATGGATGAATGAGCTTTAATTGGATGTACTCTCAAAGTAAGTTGTCTCAAAGTTGTCTGAAACCAAGCCCATTTTAGTTAAGAGGTGGTTTGTTCTGGTATATTTGTACTGAAACATAAGGAAATGTGCAGTACAGTGGTGTGGTACCATCATTACCACACAACTACAACACAGAGCTGCACCTATCATATATCAAAGTTATACACAGGTTGTTGGAAAATGACCAACAAAGAGTTATACAGTAGTACAATAAAGTCAAAAGTGCTCACCTTCTTCTCTTGTGTAAAAATACAAATACAGAAAAATCCAGACATGGACACAATTATTGGAAAGAATTATGGAAAGAAAAACCTTCAATGGTCAGAAATAACTTAAATCTGACCAAAGTAACACATACACAAAGTTTTTTGTGTTGTATGGACCTAAGTGCACATCCAAAGAAGGTGTATATGTTATGTACCCATGTTTATGTTAGGTGTTTATGTAATGTGCTTATGTTAGGTGTATGTTATGTGCTAAGATCTCAGGAGGAGATCTTAGATGGATCAGAACCCCTCTGTAAATCTTGAGTGGGTATTCCTTAGTCCACAAAGGAATAGGAATATGGCTGTACACAGACATAACTTTTAACATCCAATCTGATGGAGCTTGAGATATACTGCAAAGAAAAATATAGGTCACTACCTAAAGATAGGCGAGCTAAGCTTGTTGGATCAAATATGCACGTAATCGATAAGCACCTAACATATACACCTAACATAATCACCTGACTTATACACAAAAACTAATGCATAGACACAAACTTATTTTTGGCACTAATGGAACCCCCCGTAAGTGAACACACAAAAAGTCAAACATTACTTTTTAACCATGCTTCAACAGACTAGAAAATAAACTCATGAAACAGGAATGGACAAAAATGATAGTACCATTAACATTACAACCTTCTGAGGCAATCACTGCAATACATTTTTTGATTATTGTGTTCATAGGGAGAATACAAAAAACAAAAATACTGATCTGGTTAGGCTTAGATTTAACTGAAAGGAAGTCCTGCATAAGCAACTGAATTTTTAAAGCTCTGGTATTCACAGCACTAAAGTGGCAAATAGCTTTAGAATTTAAAAAGAAATTAAAACATAATAAATGTGTAAATTTAAATTCTAATAAAGGGGGAGTGTCTGCATATGCAGATCCATCATCTAAGATGTTTTCCAGCCTCCTGTCTTTATCCATGTCCCTATCATTGTTTTTCTATGAACAATCTGTGCCCTAATTTGATAAAAAAGTAAGCAGTAGAAAGTGCAAATATATGTTTTCAAATATAGAGTGTAAAAATCCTCAGAAAAATGAATACTCAAGTAAAGTAGACACACCAAAACAAGGTACTTAAGTACTATAAAAATATATAAATACATACTTACTTACTCTACACTATTACTCAGACTTTGTTTTATAGCTAAAGTAGTTTTAACTATTAAAGCATTCAACAAAACTAAACCACAGTGAATATGATAAACTTTAAGAATAAAACTGTTTTCATGTTGATAAAGCCTTACACTCTGTGAAAGCAATGCCACGCAAAAAGTAGGAAGAAGTTGATTTTCTGCACCAAACCATCCAGGCCTGCTGACAGAACGCAATGTATGTAATAAAATGGCTGAGCAGAAAAATTGAGTCATCATTCATGCAAGGCTGCATTGTGCAATCTCCCCGGTAAAGGATCTTTTCCAGGTTTGTAAACATGTACCTTTAGAAAAACCCTTTCTAACTGAACAGTGGTCAAAAGACATGCTCATTGAGCATTAATTACAGACTCATCAAATAAAACATTGAGTGTGACAGTTCCCCCCTCCTACTGGAACGTGGGATATTCCCAAACGGTTTTCTTTTCCCAGCAAATAAGGGCGGTTTTATAGTCTTCTTTCGTTTCCCACAGCCCCCAGTCATTGCAGTATTCAGGTCTGCATGCAAGGACATGTCAGCTGGTATTGGCCCCTGTCTAGAACAGTGACTAACGGAGGTTTTAGAGATGTCTGTGGCTTTAACAAGCTGGTTGATCGCATGCAAAAATGGATGACCGCTGTGTTGATTTAATGATGACTTCTCCATTATGCCCTTTTAAATATGTCTAAACAATGAGTTTGGATAAAATGGCAAAGTGTTAATAACAAACAGAACTATATGGTTAAAAAAAAAAACATAGTTTGTGTTCGCTGGACAAATATATGTTTGTAAAATGTATGTGAAACCCATTTAACAGGAAACTGATATTGGAATGATACACAATCCATGTCCAACATACTATGCTTTAAAAAAGTCTTTCAATTAAATTGAGGTTATATTAGGTTTTTGAACTATGATATTACCTATCATGGCAGTGTCTTTCTGAACATCTTTTGACATATCCACCAACCGTTATACAGGAACTTCAGCGCTCTTTTTCCTTGGCAGTTGGCAGGTACATCAACAGGTTGCCTCATGCTTCCGCTTTTTGTGATTCAATGCTAGGAAGTGGTAAAAGAAATAAAAGTGCAATCAAGTGATTTGAAATCAAATAAGTATTTAANCCCCGTAAGTGAACACACAAAAAGTCAAACATTACTTTTTAACCATGCTTCAACAGACTAGAAAATAAACTCATGAAACAGGAATGGACAAAAATGATGGTACCATTAACATTACAACCTTCTGAGGCAATCACTGCAATACATTTTTTGATTATTGTGTTCATAGGGAGAATACAAAAAACAAAAATACTGATCTGGTTAGGCTTAGATTTAACTGAAAGGAAGTCCTGCATAAGCAACTGAATTTTTAAAGCTCTGGTATTCACAGCACTAAAGTGGCAAATAGCTTTAGAATTTAAAAAGAAATTAAAACATAATAAATGTGTAAATTTAAATTCTAATAAAGGGGGAGTGTCTGCAAATGCAGATCCATCATCTAAGATGTTTTCCAGCCTCCTGTCTTTATCCATGTCCCTATCATTGTTTTTCTATGAACAATCTGTGCCCTAATTTGATAAAAAAGTAAGCAGTAGAAAGTGCAAATATATGTTTTCAAATATAGAGTGTAAAAATCCTCAGAAAAATGAATACTCAAGTAAAGTAGACACACCAAAACAAGGTACTTAAGTACTATAAAAATATATAAATACATACTTACTTACTCTACACTATTACTCAGACTTTGTTTTATAGCTAAAGTAGTTTTAACTATTAAAGCATTCAACAAAACTAAACCACAGTGAATATGATAAACTTTAAGAATAAAACTGTTTTCATGTTGATAAAGCCTTACACTCTGTGAAAGCAATGCCACGCAAAAAGTAGGAAGAAGTTGATTTTCTGCACCAAACCATCCAGGCCTGCTGACAGAACGCAATGTATGTAATAAAATGGCTGAGCAGAAAAATTGAGTCATCATTCATGCAAGGCTGCATTGTGCAATCTCCCCGGTAAAGGATCTTTTCCAGGTTTGTAAACATGTACCTTTAGAAAAACCCTTTCTAACTGAACAGTGGTCAAAAGACATGCTCATTGAGCATTAATTACAGACTCATCAAATAAAACATTGAGTGTGACAGTTCCCCCCTCCTACTGGAACGTGGGATATTCCCAAACGGTTTTCTTTTCCCAGCAAATAAGGGCGGCTTTATAGTCTTCTTTCGTTTCCCACAGCCCCCAGTCATTGCAGTATTCAGGTCTGCATGCAAGGACATGTCAGCTGGTATTGGCCCTGTCTAGAACAGTGACTAACGGAGGTTTTAGAGATGTCTGTGGCTTTAACAAGCTGGTTGATCGCATGCAAAAATGGATGACCGCTGTGTTGATTTAATGATGACTTCTCCATTATGCCCTTTTAAATATGTCTAAACAATGAGTTTGGATAAAATGGCAAAGTGTTAATAACAAACAGAACTATATGGTTAAAAAAAAAAACATAGTTTGTGTTCGCTGGACAAATATATGTTTGTAAAATGTATGTGAAACCCATTTAACAGGAAACTGATATTGGAATGATACACAATCCATGTCCAACATACTATGCTTTAAAAAAGTCTTTCAATTAAATTGAGGTTATATTAGGTTTTTGAACTATGATATTACCTATCATGGCAGTGTCTTTCTGAACATCTTTTGACATATCCACCAACCGTTATACAGGAACTTCAGCGCTCTTTTTCCTTGGCAGTTGGCAGGTACATCAACAGGTTGCCTCATGCTTCCGCTTTTTGTGATTCAATGCTAGGAAGTGGTAAAAGAAATAAAAGTGCAATCAAGTGATTTGAAATCAAATAAGTATTTAAGATGTTTTTAGCCTTTTTCTTTAATCAATCATTCCTATAATAATTATACGATTGCATCTTAATGAAAGTGTTTTCAGATTCCAATAAAAAGGTTGGATTTTTCTCTGAAAACAATTAATTAACTGGCACTTAATATACTGGTTAAGTTTTACTAGCTCGACCCAGGCATGATTACTGGATTAATGAACTGTTCTCACTCAACAAAGCGGATTAGAATATCTAAAAAGTAACATATTGTGTCCCGATATAAAGGAATGGATTTTTTTTTAAATGTCCCCGGCAAATTTTTATCACGGAAAGGGTAACTAAGCCATTTCTAATGTTTGGGAGTGACTGAGTCATAATGACAGCCAGTGTCCACAGATGGAATAAACATGGAAGTCATGAACCTTCCCAGAGGTGGTCATCATAATAAACTTTTCCACAAAATAAAAGCACCTCAAACCCTCTCTTGAGGAGATTACAAGAGACTTTGCAAAGACGACAGCCAAAACCCACTGATGATCACCAAAAAAGATTAATTTCATGAGCGGTTCTAGACAGGGGCTAACAGGGGCCAGTGCCCCTATAGAACTGGTCCTGGCCACTGCTATAGCCCCTGTACTAAAACACACAAATCAGAAATGTAATGTAAGTAGGTCAAATTTGAACTAAGACAATTTGCAGATGTAAAAAAATGCTTTATGTTTAAAAAAAACAACAACTCCATTATCTTATTTAAGTCTATGATATCTAATCTAATTTTAAGAGCAGAAATCCTCCCTTCCTTAGCAGGTCATATTTTTTACCTTCTCAAATTAAGGGCAAATGCTCTGCTTTGAAGAATGCTTTACTTTTTCAAGTCTGTTTTTGCAGTGTTAACTCTAAAACAATTTCTTATGATGTATGTGACGATAGAAGAGAATGCTACTGATTTGTAGCACATACTTTAACAATTATTTAGAAATTAGTCACCTTTACGCTTCAATAATACTAAGATATGATCATATTTTTTTGCTATTAGATCAAAAGTGTGCAACCATGGCTTACTTCACATAGTGAGCAATGCACTCTTGCTAGAGATTTTTTTTATGTGTGTGTTATTCTTTTACTTGAATCCTATCTAAATAAAACTTAATAAAAATAAAATAAAATATTGTGTGGACTGAGACTTTTATGTCACAGGTGAAACAAATGCAACATTTAAGCAAAGAAAAACAAACAAATTTGATTAAAGTTAAGCAAGGAGAATGCAGTGTGATGGTATGGTGATTTAATTCTTTATTACCACAGTTATATCCCATGATCAATTTAACATTAAATTCTGCATTAGGTAAAATATAACAGATGCAGAATGTCAAATTAAATGTTTGTGGCCTTTAACTCATACTTCCTCTGGGTTTGCACAAACACATTACATTAACAAGACAACATGTATATGGATAAAAGGTAAGGTGGGAAAGTTGCTTTCTAAACAGGTCAAAACATGCTTTAATTTATTCCTGTGCTGTTGTGCAACAAGTTTTAACTGTCAGCAAAGTTGACTGCAAATTAAACGGAAAGCTAAACTTTATTGGGTACAACTGTGACATTGATTGTTAAAACAAACAGCAAGGTTCAAACCAAGCATAACGAAGGGGACTCTAAAGCAGTGTTTTTCAACCCTGTTCCTCAAGGCACACTGATCTGCATGTTTTAGATGTTTCCTGTCACGTCTTGGTTGTGGTTTAGAGGACCTAAATGCAGAGGCAAAGAGGCTGAGGTTAATTCTTGTAGTTTTAATGATGAAAATAGTTAACAAAGGCAGGAATCCAAAATTTCAACTAAAAATGTAACACAGACCAGAACCATGGAGACATCAAGGCAAAACACGCACAAGGAGCCAGGGAGAGACGAGGTGAGAACGACAACAGCGATGACAGGACCAGCAACAACAAGAAACCAACAAAGAGTTACTGCAGAGGGAGAGTATTGCTCTTAGAAGGCCGATTACGTTATAGCGCGGCGCCGAGGTCTGGTCGGATTCCAAGAGTCCTTGTTATGCGGCCTTAAAATGTGTCCTTCTTTTTGCCTGATTTGAAGGACGGGTCCGATGTATCCTCGCTATCCTTGGTTTACCCAGGATTCATTGCAAGACCAAGCAAGCCGGCTGCTCCATGATCAGAGGAAAGGTTGCTTGGCGCCGAACAGTGGTGAAAATTGGAAGTTCAGTTTTTAATATAATACAACTCTGTGAATAGTTCCGTCTGAAATGAATGAAAATAGTTGTTTTAATGGTTATAGAGTCAGATATGTGGCGGTAATGTTTGGTTTATCTAAAGGTTTTAATCTGTAACTGTGTAAATGGGTTTGGCTGTAATTTAAGGACAGATTCTAATATATCTGCAGTGTGGGGACTATAAATCTGAGAGGAGTTTAATTTTTTTATAGCTGTTTTGCACAATATGCTTAACTAAGTATTTTTTGTTGTTGAATATTAGAGATTTTGCAGATATATTTTTATACATACATTGTTTAGATTTACTTATATATTTCTACCCCCTTTATAGAATAGAATAGAAAATCCCTTTATTGTCCCACAATGGGCAAATTTACAGCAGCAGAAAGATTATTGAAAATGGTCACACAAATAAGGACCTTAGAAAAATGTCTAAGAATAACATAATAGGGAAGAGTTAAAATATAAACAATACAATAATGACAAAAATATTTTTTTTTATTATAAGTTTTGAAAATTTCGGTATTCATTCTTTTCCTGTTTTGTGTGTCAACTATCACGGTTGCTAAGCAACAGAGCATACGGCGGTAAAACCCGCCAAAGGGTAGACCTGTTCGAATTCACAGCCAAAACACTTCCGGTCTCCCTATTTTCACGGACTTCGAAGGATCCAGTCCAGGTAGACCGCGTCCTTGGAGGATGCAGCCCAGGATTTCGAACAGAGCCTTTATGCAGCTGACTGAGACAATGGCAGGGCTAACGAGCTGACAAGGAGCAGGTGTGAGGAGACAACGAGGGAGCCAAGGGGAAAGGAACAAGGCAACAGAGAACGACAGAAAAACCTGAGAACTAGCATAAATCTAGAAACTACAACAAAATAGGAATTAAACCAATAAAACTAGGAAAAATGGAGCAAAGTAAAGCACAATAAAACCAAAACCATGACATTTCCCTGCTTCAGCACACCTGATTCAGAGAATTGGAGCTAAAAAAAAAAACTTTTAATCTGCTATCAATTGATATCAGGTGTGTGACAGCCTGGAAATATCCATGGCTGCGTCCAAACATCCGCCCTAACCCCTAGATCCCTCAATCACTATATAGAGTGGGGAACACATAGTGGACTTTATAGTGACTCAGTTAAAGTTATAGAGGACGATCTTTTATTTCCGGGTGGATCATCTAAATAAGTGGTTCTCCTTTGCAAATCATTCTGGTAATATGTTTATGTAAGGCCGTCCTACTTGCTTGCCTTTCTGTTTTAAAGGTTTTAAATGTTTTAAATCAGGTTGGGTCCAGATCCGGACCG
Source organism: Cyprinodon variegatus (assembly GCF_000732505.1). NCBI lineage: Eukaryota > Metazoa > Chordata > Actinopteri > Cyprinodontiformes > Cyprinodontidae > Cyprinodon > Cyprinodon variegatus. The sequence continues at coordinate 588,155 of NW_015150522.1, read as the reverse complement.
CAGTTCGCTAATCCGTGACGGGAACCCGAAGTTTGCAGTGTTAACTGAACTGTGAAGATTGTCTAATTTTGCTGTGGTTATTGAGTTGCTGTTGTTCTCGCTCATTTATGGCAATGTCTTTTCTCCGTTGTAGGGTTGTGGGAGATATGAATAGCACTGGTTGTAATATTGAGACTCTATGTGCCAGATTTCTTCACTAACAGATTTTATATATTAAGCTAACGGAGGTGATGTTTATCGAACTGCCGGGCAACATTTATTATTAGGATATTGATGATAATATCATCATTAGTATCCTGTATCCGAAACACATACACTCCTAAATAAAGTTTTTATTCATTTCCTACCCAAGCAAAAAATAAATTTGTGGAAAAAGATTTGTTTGAGCTTTAACAATTTCTTATCTATCTGGTGTTGTGAAATAAATCTGTCCAGGTTAAAAAAATAAAAAAATAAAAAAAGCAGCTTTTGAAATAAACTGAAAGTGAAAGCCGTTATTCTCTGAGTTGTCTGTTTGTTTGTTTTTTACATTTGTTAATTTTACTGCTAGACATTTCCAGTAAATCAAAACCGCTCCTTAAACAAGTTTTGACAGCTCCAAAAACACCTACACAATGGCTTTTCTATATTATGTCCATCAAAACAAAGCTGGGAAATCAGGGAGGGATGATAACTCTGGTGAGAGAATGTCGGTATAAATGTCACATCTCTTGTTCTCGTCTCTAGATTTTTGCAGGAGAGCTGTTTGAAGAAGAGGCTTAAAAAAAGAAGAGCCACTACAGATAAATATCAGAGGGAAAAAGGTAGGTGTTGTTATAAAAAGCAATGATTTCATTCACGTATTTAAATGGTATATCCAATAAAATGTTTTATCAGAAAACAAAAGAATTTGAGAATCTCCTTGTCTTTCAAAAAAGCAAGAAACTTGTAGGACTTGTTCAAAACATATGGCTTAATGAACAATAGCATGTGGCTTTATTAAACATGTGGCAGATGGTCTGGCAGACCTTAAACTCCTAACTAATACAACAGAATAAAACTGCGGTCTGTGACCACAAAGGGTCCTTAAACAATAAATAAAATGGGGTGCTACTATTTTAAATATCTTAACTATTTAATAGTGCCACACATGCTTGTAGAAACTATAGCATGCAACAATTATAGTAATTTTTCTTACAGTAAATCAGGGATGACAGTAAGCCGGTGTTACACCATATTCTGTGACTTTTTGTATGTTATGACCCAGGAGGGTCATTGCAGAGCTGTCTCAATCCTCGCCACCTGATTAACAATTTGTGGCTGATTAGCACAACTTTCAGGATTTTTGAAAAACTTTCTTTAATTCTACCAAAGGAGTCATACTTTTTCTTGATTAATCTAAATGGAGAAGCTACAAGGCTCAAAATCTACAATACAAAAGTGTCATTTAGTTGTTATTCATGTATATTTTAGGTTAGGTTACATCAGTCCATATTTAAAAAAACATATTATCTTTAAATGTACAAGGTGTAAGAAAACCATATGAGCAAATAGACATTTGGTATTTTCATGCAAAATGTCTGGCAGATGCAGATGTGTTATGTCTAAATCAATTTTTTCTCATTTTTTCTGTCTTCACTCAGATGAACTCAGAACCACTTGCTGCTTTTTTCGCTGTGCTTCTGTGTCTCTCAGAAGGGTCATACCTGTTCCACAATCTCAGTAAGTCATTTAAGTTGTTAGAGACATCTTTGCTTAAAATACATGTTTGGTGTTCAGACAAAATCAAAAAAATGTGTAGACTTACATTTAATTATACTAATAGTTTTTCATGCATGTATCACTTTTGTCTTTTCTTGTCTTCGTCTGGTTTTGCTTTTAGGAAGAAATGAGCCAAATGAAGGTGATGTGAGACTGTCTGGGTCCAACATAACCTCAGAAGGCCGCGTTGAGATTTACCATGATGGAAGATGGGGATCTGTGTGTGATGACAGTTGGGACCTGGATGATGCCCATGTAGTTTGCCGTCAGCTTAACTACCAGAGGGCCATATCTGCCATGACTAATGGAGTCTATGGAGAAGGTGCCATTTTTTCTATTTTTCCTCCACTAGATGGAAGCAAAATGCTAGCCATTAATGAAGAGCTGCACCATTAAACTCTTGATATTTGATCATTATTTCTTCCATTATTATAGCATTTGGGCCCATCTGGATGGATAATGTCGACTGTTATGGGACAGAGCAACAACTTGCATCTTGTTCATTCAGAGGGTGGGGAAATCATGATTGTAGACACGCAGAGGATGCCGGAGTTGTGTGTTACACAGAAGGTAAGTTGATTCTAAGGCAGGAAAATTACTTGTTTTGTCACCACAAACTATTTGTATAGTTATTAAATGAGGTTTACTTTTAGTTCTAGATCATAATAAAGCCCTTCACGACTCTACATACTCCCTGGACCACAGCATCACCCTCTCAGATGACCTTGGAAAACTCTTTGACAGCAGCAGCGCTTGTGACTACCTAATAACTTTCCAGACCCCAATAGATAAAATGCATGAGTATGTCCACCCAGAGGAGAATGAGACAACAATCTGTGCCCACAAAGCGATCCTCATGTTATACCCTTACTTCAATGCTTCAATGGGGACTAGTAACATCACAGTCACTGTCAACAAAGCCTGTCAGCCATATCTCTCTTCCTTCATAAGGTGCAGTGACATTTATCTATGCTTGTGTGTTTGTTTTGAATACTTGTTCTTTTGAAAATATTTCACATTTGTTCCTTTACAGGTACCTTTACACCCGTCAGATCAACGTGACCAACTCCTCTGCGATGTGCCTTCATCAACTTGGTTTAGACTTTGGAATTAGGCAGCTGATGGAGGATGTTGGTAGGGTGATCTCTGAAATCCTCCCAGATGATGCTTCCTTTTACTCCCAAGTTTCACTTTACAAATATGCAGTCAAGTCAAAGGACCTTGTTCTTGAGGAAAACTGCATCCAGTATCTGGCCTGGAACTTCCAAAACCTCACAGGTTCCCCTGTTTGGGCCAGTCTTCCTGTGGATCTCCTTCGTTCCCTACTTGTCCGCTCAGATTTGGTGGTACCTGATGAGTATGTTTTACTTCAGACTCTAGAAAACTGGATCACAACCAATGCAGACTCCCTGACTTCAGAAAGCCAGGCCGACTTGCTCCGTCTGGTCCGTTTCCCCATGATTCCTGCCGAGAAGCTGTATGAGCTGGGCTCCACTTCTCTCTATAAGACTCACAGGGATGTTTACCTTGACAGTGTCTTGAAAGCATATCAGTTCAATGTTCAACTCTACAATAATCAAACCAAATCACAGTTAGGCAATGAAAGTGATGATTATAAACCCAGAATCTACACAAGTGAGACCTGGAGCATTGAAATTGATCCTAGTACCAAACCTTCGGGGTCTCGAAGACAAAACCAGTACTTACCTTACGAATACAGACACCCCTATGGTTATTATTATCCAAGTCCTACTTCATCCCCTCAAAACAAACAGCTGAGAACACCTCTCCACAACAGCCTTCTGTTTAAGAACAACATGATCACCTGGGATGTAAATGTCTTTAAAACCCACAGTGACTGTTATGACTATGGTGTGCGGTGTGAATCTATCCCTGCAGTCAGACTGGCCCGCACGAACTGGTATTCGTCAGAAAGCAGCGTAGTCTTCCGTAACCGCCTCCTGATCATCTGCCAAAACAAGTATGTCGCTCAGATACAAGGGATCAAAGAGACCATGGCTTATGTGATTTCAAACGTTACCCAGGTCCTTGCCTATCCCTGTCCTGACCACAAGTACACTTACAGGTTTGTGGTTAGACCAGAGTATCTGTGATCCAATGAAAGGAGATGGCATACAATAGAACTAAAAACAAGCATAATTTTCACCTTATATCAAGTGAGACCTGGAGAATTGCTCTTAACCCCTTGGAAAAGCCGCCAACATAAAGTCCAAGTCCGAGCACTGACACAACCGACCACAATTATAACGACAAATATGAAGATTTTTCCGATGACGATATCCAATTTTATGACAACACAATAATTTCAATCCCAAAAAAATTTTTTAAAACACTTCTCCACAATAGTCTTATGTTTAGGGGCAAAATGATTGCCTGGGACGCAGATGTCCTCACATCCCAGAGCGAGTGTAACACAAAAGGAGTGCAATGCAATTCAGTTCCTGCAGCAAGGCTGGCTCAGCAGAACAGTGATAACTGGAGGAGTAACATCCGCTTCAATAACCGTGTCTTGCTAAAGTGCCAGAATGGGTACATCTGTCAGATTCAGGCCTTTGACAGTATGATGGCATACATCAGTAATGATTCTCAGCCTCTTACTTATCCCTGTCCTAATGACAAGTACATCTATACATTTGTTGTGAGACCTGAGTATGTTTAATCATGTGGGTAAGAAAACTGAAAAAATAACAATTAGTGTGATTGCTATATATCATAAATGTTTCACTGACTCAGATCAAGAATCAAAAACGTTTGTAAATTTTCTCTTATCCTTTCCTATAATCTGTTGTTTCTATACTTTTATTCTGTATTTCAAAAACATATTTGCAAGTTTCATTGGGGGAAAAGGTTCAAATGATTCAAACTGTCCCCATTGAGTTTTATTGGGATAAAATGTCTGATTAAAAGAATAAATGGAGTAGATTTCTGTATGTCTGTCTGTCTCTTAATAAATAATGATCACATTATTTAAGGTTTGTAAAGTTGTAAATCTTTTAAAATGCTTACCTTCTTTGTCTAAACCATTTATTTGTCCACCAGAAAGCTTAACAGGAAAAATCTTTATAGATTTGTGTTTTTTGATATGTTTTAATTCATAATCCAAAGTGCGATAGTAAGTCTATCAAAGGACTTGAAAAGGGCATTTGGAAAAGAGACGTCCTCAAAGTCCTATAGTTTTATTAGAAACTTATACACCAAATATTGCAAGAGTAAGAAGTTGAATATGAAAAAATAGCAAAAGCAGATATTCTTGTTTTTTCAGTTGGTTTGTAGGGCATAAATCTATGTATGGGAGAGCGCTGAAGGGATTTTTCATAAGTTTTTACATCAAAAAACAGACTTTCCAAACCCACTGTGTATATTATTTTTTGTTAAACCTATTGAAATATATTATATATATATCTAAATGTATATTTACACTTTAATAAGTCGTAAACTTTTATTTATAAAATTTTACAGCTTTATTTAAACACAGTGTCTTAAGAGTATTTTTGAGATACATAGATGAATGCAAGCAAGTTAATATTTGTTTAGTTTCACATCAAATCATTTACATTTTAAAAGATTTGTTTACAAATTTTCCCACACGAAATGCATCCCAACTTGGAAATAGTCAAGGTAAATGGTCATTTAAAATATTTTCTCCCTTCCTACAGCATGTCTGCTTTATTTGACATCATCAGTTGCTATTCTGAAAGAGAACAGGTTTGTTTTGAATAACATTGATGATTATTTTCTTAATGATTCATGAAATCCTCCCTGGTATCTGTTTTCACCACCAAAAAAAAAGTTTTCTCTGATCCTACGTTTCCGCTTCAATTAAGTGAGTCTGCCCTGCATGCACGGGCATGTAAGTTAGCATTTAAAACACAGTGACTAAGGGGTTTTTAGAAGGTTTTGTGTGTGCACGTAAGTGTTTGATCACATGCGAATAATAGGTGATCATTGTTTATGTTTAAATGTGATTCATCCAGAAATACTCCTCATTCTGGGGTGAACTCACAGCAGGACAGTCATGGAAAAGATAACATTTTTAGATGTAAAGAGTTACACATCATAACCTATTTACCCTAATAAAAAGTTCAGGTATTTTATTGTAGTTTATATTTTGGGTCTGACTAATCCTTCGTCATAGTTTAATAATAGTATTTTTTTTTACCCATAAAATGTTTCCTTCAAGAAGTCATGTTTTTATTTTTTTGTTTTTAGACTCACACCAGAATTTGGAAATTCTTTTGAGTTATGTTTATTAACGTAGCTCTTGGCATGAGAGTTTTATCTCATGCCAAGAGCTCAACTACAAAACTTCCCAGTTTTCACAACTGGTAACGGCAAAACACAAACATGTCATGATAAAACACACCCAATGATGAGGATTAAGAAGGACTTACATGGCATGAATCCACATTGATACAGGTAACGTTCAATGAACATACAGAACAATAAATGGATAAAATAAAATGGAACAACCAATTGCTGGTGCAATAAAAACATTTTAACATAAAGGAGGGAAAAAAAATCTGTTTAATTCAGTTTATTTATATGGTGCCAGTTCAAAATAGATGCCATCTCAGGGCACTTTACAGGGATTATTAAATAAAATTGCATTGTATAAACCTCTTTTCCAGTGCATGCCTGCACTACAAGATTCAAATGCCATAAAACATCCCTTTAAAACTAAAAAATAATTGATGGACTGCCCAAAAAAGAGTAAAACTGTTTTTAAACCCTGCTGATCTCAGAGCCTCCAGTATTAACTTCTGGTTAGGTGTTAAACCCTACTGACAAATAAATTTTGGTTTCCCTTCTATTGAGGCCTCATTTTTCCAAAGATTTCATTAAGTCATTTTTAAAATCTCATATCATTGTGGTCCAATCTTGCAGCAAAATCCTATTGCGAAGATGTATTTATTATGTTTTGCAGACACCACAGTACACCTTCAGGGTTTCAGTGTAGTTGTTACTTTGATGGGTCAGATCATCAAAGAAGATGCACAAATTAAAAAACAAAAGTCTATGGCATCACAGTTCTAAGTATTCACATATACTCCGCATGAATTTACATAAGTGCACTTAAAGTTCACGAAGATAACCCATTATTGACTAAACTAAACAAAATCTATCCATTATCTCTGACTGTGTTAACAAATATTCAAATCATCTCAGTATTCTAAATGGCCACATAATCTCCACCGGATGTACTTCACATTTATTTGAACTGCTGGGCATGTAACATCAAAATTTCATTAAAAACAAGACAGTAACATCAGAATCAGAATCAGAAATACTTTAATAATCCCAGAGGGAAATTACTTATGTTACACGCTCCAGTTACAGTTTTATACAATATATACACACATCCAACTATACAATATAATAAAGATAAAAAAAATAAGAATAAAAAGAGATAAAATCACAACAAAGGTACTGTACATTACCATGAAGCCATAGAACACTATGAATTCTACCTTTCCCAAAATTAAGCACTTCATCAAGTAACCTACGTCCCTATACCTAGGAGATCACATAACATTTTGAAAATGTAGAGCAATGTTACAAGCATTGCTAGATACCCCAATGTATTGGGAAAGATAAGAAACAAACAGCAGTTTTATTTAGATAGTAATGACTGTTTGGCAGACAGCTGAAAAGGGGAAAATAACTATAGTCCATAGATTTATTGGTAATTTTGAAATTTACACTGTGTAAAATTGAGATCATTAAATTTCTTTCCTTTGAATTCATTAAAGGCTTTTCCAGTGAAAATCATTTCAGCCCAAATAAAGCTGATTAAATCTAATCTGGGACTGATGTTATTGGGCTATGTAAAGGAAATGAGCACATAATCCTTTATGGACATTTGCAGATGGCCATGAGGTAAAAGCGAAAGTTCCTGTGAGCATTTATGTTAATTGCCCAACAAAGGATTTCTTGCGAAACCATTAAGGCTCACAGGAAATCTTGTGAAACCTTCCAGTCAACTCACATTGACTAATATGGTGGGATCCCAAGTTATAGACAGGTCAACTCGATTGACCTTTAAGAGTGTGATGTGGTTGTACTATTTACTGTTAGAAGAGCTTTGTAGCAGATGTTTCTTAACCTCCATGCTAACCCTCAAGCAGTATTTAGGGCGGATTGCCTACATTGTCACCGTTATGTGTATGGATGGACTGATGAATGGAAAATTCTTTGGGAATCCCCAATTTTATGAATGGTTCATCAGTGAAAAAGCTGCAATATGGTCAGATCATGCACAATGGGTGTAGGTACCCGGGAACAGGGGGCGTGAGTTAGGATGTGGGTCTCAACCACTGCACCCACCAGCTCTCCACAATGAGACCCTCTTTTATGCCTTATTAGGTTCTTCCTTTAGAGACTATTTCTGGCTAAGAAACTCTGTAATTTAAGGCTTAAGTAAAGGCCAGTTCATCAGGGCAATTTCAAGCCTCTATTTAGCATTTCATGAAGGGAGGCAGGTTACATTGCACTTTTTTGGACAAATCCGCCCTATTTCAGGAAAATCAAAACCAAATGTTGAAATAAAAATCTTGAATGAAGAGTAAAGGAGTGGCTACAGTGAGGGCTGCAATACGGGAATACTTTCCGAATGGTCAGCTTGTGAGGTCATTTAAAATATGCCCAGAAGCCTGTTGATCCAATTGACCCAATGTTTTAGCATCGTTGTGCAAAAGGAAGCCGAATGTTTGGATAAAGGGCTGGCAGGCGATTGCCCAGAAGGCAGCATCTGGTGCCTTTCTGCTGCCTCTGGTAAACCTCCATAGTGAGAGAGAAGTGAATTCCCGACCAGTCTCATTTGGGATGTGTCACTTCCTTTTGTGTTTCTCGTCCTCTGCCTCATACCCTGATGTCTGTTATTGTTCTTGATATGCCTATGTTTCTGGTAACTTCCATTCTGTATACGAGTCATACAAACTAATTGGGACTTTTCATTATATAACCGGCAACACTTTACAGGGAAGCAAAGTTTATGTTGACAACAGGGATGATACATTGTTTGTATCATTTTCCCTCTGGCTAGTTTTCAGTTAGACATTGAGTGAGAGACCTGCAGAAAATAACCTACGCAAAACTGCTAAACTATGGAAAACAGTGGAAATATTTGCCAGAGTGGTGAGACCACTGACATCCAGCTGCCAAATATGATGTCAGTAAGCAAAGCAGCACCAGTCTTTGTTCTATCTGTTCCCTTCACTTATTTTTAGTGTCAATTATCAACACTATCAAAAACAGCTATTTTACATCATTAAGAGGTGCTGCAATAGAAGTGAAACTTCCAATGAAGCAGCAGTCTTTACACGTGTCTATGTTTAAAGTAATTCAGGAATTTGAGAATATGTTTCTTTCACTGAGTAATGGAGGCTTTTGGGTTGCTTACACTGAGGGAATAAACCAGACTGAATCTATTAAGCGTAAGTGGATGATGTCACTCTTCACCACAGTGCCAAGTCTCCTACACACCTTTTTTTTTCAGTAGTTACTGAAAGCGAGTCTACGTATATAAACACTCTCACTAAAACAAATCACTGATAACCGCAGCGTGGGATGAGGGTTACTCAAAGGGCTTTGTTGTTGGGAAATGTAATTCAGGATAACAGTAATTTTGAGTTGGAGGTAAAATCAAACTTCTTGAACAAAAATACCCTTCAGGACAACTGATGTGTCAAATAACAGTGTCTTACCCTTTTTTTCCCCCTCTAAAAAAATAATTTCAAAAATTAACCATGTTGTACTCATTAAACAATTGGTAAAAAAAAAAAAAAAAAAACTAGTTTGTATTTGGTATGTTTTTTCTTTTTATTAGGGTGCTGTATTTAGTACTAAATTCATGTTTTATTGTTGTGATCTTTTCAGTGTTGCTGGTAGGGGCATCAGCTCTCTTGGTTTCTGTTGATGTGTCAGTTCACACACATTACCTTCAGAGCGCCTGGGGTGCCTGTGTATGGCAGTCTCTCTTCCTTCAGTGTGCCTCAAGGAAGCTGATAAAAAGGTGCTTGCCACTATTAGTCTGCAAATGACTTAATGTAATTTTAAGCTTCTTACTATTTTGTCTTGCCTTATTTCTTTCTTTAAAAAAACCAAAACAAATGTTTCCTGTTTGCACATCTCCTTAGTCACTATTGGCATGTTGGAGTTGAGCTGAATGTCCTTCATTCTAAATGATCCATGAAGTGGAAATTCACTTCCTTTTGGAATATTCCTAAGTCCATTACCAGTTTCACATGAGTCGAAAATCTTTTTTTTTTTTTAGGCCTTTTTGAGTTCCTTCAGTCCTATGATTGTTTTTTCACTCTCTCAAGAGTTAAGAACATACCAATCATTAACTGATCTTACATTCTTTCAAATGCTAATAAAAAATATAAGCCTATGTTAATGCCTCTGTTTGAATTAAGATATTTATAATGGAAATAGATTATTGGATGTCCTTACTACTCCTTTACAAAAACATTGTTGTTGTTTTTTAATTACATTTACTGCTCATGTTTATGTAAATAACTTGAATGTCTCATAAGAGGTGAATAAATTAATATCTATATGTCCTAGTTTTTACGATAACTACATTTTAGATGATAATAAAATCTTAAGTTTCTCTGTGTGAGGATAGGGTCCCAAATGTAAAACTATCAAGAAAACCATCTTCTTTTTGTTTCCCTAAAGATTCACAAACTAAATATTGATCAAGTCATTGTTAGAGCTTGACTTATATCAACTCATATGTTTTTTTTTTTTGTTATATTAATGAAAACACCTAAAATCAAAGATCATATGAAGGGTTTTTGCTTATGTTTGGGATTACTTGGTGTGCATGTCTCTTTATTTAATCTATGATCTGATTATTCGCACCCTATTCCTTTCTTTTACTCCTCTAGAACTCTTTAGTATCTTAGATGTTAGGAGTGGATGTTTTCAATCCTGGAAAACGCAAGGTGGAGCCCCCCACGAATAAGTTTTTTTTTTTTACCACATTCAAAAAATGTAAGAATCGTTTATGTTTTGTTTACTATGTTCATTAAACTTTCATTACTTTGAGACAAGGTGCCTTATATTAGTGAAAGAGACCTCAACCACCAGGAACAATGTTTCCATTATAGGATTTACATGCCCTTCAAAAATGCTAAGGTAAAATGCAATTGTTATGGTGCGTCTATGGGGGGTGGCATCAAGAGGTCCAGCGGCGCTGCCGAGCGTGGGAGTGTCCGAGCATCCAAGCGTTCAACGCCGGAGTTCAGAAAATTGCTGGAGCGTCAATCAATCAGAAAAGCTAATACGGGAGTTTTTAAGCGATTTAAGTGATTTAAAGAGCCATTGTGTTTTTAAGACAAGCAAAACTCCAAATAAGAACTATGGTAAAGGGCAGCTGCCAGCCTAGACCCACAGACTGGTCTGCATTTCTATAGCTGCATAAACATAAAAAATGTGTTTCACTTTGTATTTATATGCTGATGAAGGTTCTCAGTCATCCAGGTCATAGTCATTCCGTAAAAATTCAAAAAATATCCACTGGACTTGGTTTCCAAGATTTGAAGACGTTTCGCCGCCTCTCTAGGAAGCTTTCTCAATTCAAATGTCTGGATCCGCAGTGAGTTTCAGTCTTATATAGACAATCCCCCCCTTAACGGCAATCCCCCCCCTTTTAACGACCGACCCTCAGAATCATAGACAGGTTTCAGATATTACAGGCTAACGATGGAACCAAACCACCCATTCATCAGTTACCATTTGCATGTTTCCAAGCAATACAAGGCTTTGTCTATATAAGACTCAAACTCACTGCGGATCCAGACATTTGAATTGAGAAAGCTTCCTGGAGAGGTGGCGAAACTTCTTCAGATCTTGGAAACCAAGTCCAGTGGATATTTTTTGAATTTTTACGGAACTTTGTATTTAACACCTTTCTATCAACATCAATATTAAATCAGTGCTTCTCCTGTCAGCGTTTTTTATTTTTTTAAAACACCTACTGGGAGCATCAGGCTTCCTAGAAATACAATTCTGTTGTAAATTGTATATATATATATATATATATATATATATATATATATATATATAGCTTTTTGTTTGAAATGCTTTCTTAAATGTTTACTTTTGTGTTTCATGTTTTCTCAGAACTCATTTGGTCATTAAGCTATTTTCTAGAATTTGTTCTGCAACATGTTTAGTTTTTGTTGCACTCTTAAGTCTTCTAATTTGTTTTATGTGAGGGATTGTGTTTTATTAAGGTGATATCTGTCATTATCGTAGCGCTGATGACTAGCCTGATTACTCATTTCATTCACCTTCCTAGTTCCGCCTAGTTCTCATTACACTTCATTTGATCCACCTGCTCCAGTGGTGGCCTAGTGGTTAGAGCAGGATGCTTGCGCACTGAGAATGTTGCAAGTAGCTGCTTCAATCCCCACAGTGTGCACTCTGGCTCCCTGAGCAAAACCCTTAACCCTTGATTGCTTCTCATGCACTGTACAGTGGCAGCCCACTGCTCACCAAGTGGATGGGATAAGATGCAGAAGGGAATTTCTCTATTGTGAGATCAATGATGTTCAATTATTATTATTCAGCCTCTATTTAACCAACCTTCAACCAGTCATCAGTTCCAGATTATTGGAACCTTTGGTGAAAATTCTCTAGCGTACCTGAGTGTTTCTGATTGTCTGATCATGACCAATTCTGCCTCTGGACCTGAGCCTGCCTATCCCCGTTCTGATCTGTTTGTCTGAGCTGTCCTCGGACTCCTGCTGGATTCTGCCTGTGTACCGAACCTGGAACTGTTTCCTGAAACTGTCCTGGATTTCTCTTCAGTACCTCTTCGGATCTCTGATCTCCTGGCTCTGACTCATGAGCATGTCCTTGACACCGGCTTTGGCTTTGCCCTCTGGATTATCCTGCCTTCCTTCAACAGCTCATTTCTGATCTCCTGCCTATCATCCGACCTCCGGGACTTCAGTGTCTGGGACTCTCTGGTAGCCACCTGCTGCGTCTCGTTGGCAGCCGACCAGCTGTAACCAACCTCATCCTCTCGGCTCGGACTGAACTTTAAGACCAGGTCAGTGACTCACGTTCATTATCATCCTCCGCCAGATATACGTGGTCACTAACCTGTGTTCTCCCCTGCAGAGGTTCCTGCAGAGAACTGCTGTTCTCTGCAGTTCCATTTTAAATAAACATTCTGTTAAACCCAACAGTCTCTCCACCTCAGAGACTACGTCCTTTAGTTCTGAGCCTTACAGAGCCACACATGGATGCATCTGCGGACAGATAGTGGCGTTCTGGCGTAGAAAATTCAATTTCCCAGCTCCAATCAGGCATGCGGGAGATTCTAACGCACTTTCGAATTCGGGCTACTCCCTCTTCCACACTTCCACCTTTGACACCTTTCATGTCTATGTCAAAGCCTATAAACCCTATAAACTGTCAGACCAGTCTGTCAGGAGCTGCGTCTTTCACCTTCTGAACTGTTAAAGGGTGATACTGATCAGTGTCATACTGTTCTCACCCAATTTTGAGCTTATAGTTCCATCTTAAATAAACATTTTGTGAAACCCAAAATTCTCTCCGCCACAAAAACTGTGTCCTTTTGATCTGAGCCTGACAATTGTTATTTCCAAACTTCAAGTAGTAACCAGACAAAGGTGTGGGTTAATTAATTTAATTAATTTTGGAAAGCTGAATATAACTCAACATCTGGCCTATTATGTTTTTTTTTTCCACATACGGCCAGGGTGGTCTGATTTAAAAATGATTCGTGTGATCTGAAAATCATTAATAATGAAGCAAATGAAGAAATAAAAATACATATTTTCAGCCCTGAGAAGTGGCTGCTAAAGCACATTGTAATAGCTGAAGAACAAACAAGCAGCAGTAAAAGGAAATCTATGGGTTTATAAGCCAAGCTGTAATTTAATTAACATAATTTTATTATTATTATTATTATTAAATAAAACTGGACAGTTTTGTGGTTTTCAGTATCGGTACGTCAAGAATTTAGTACAAGTTATTATTGTAATAAAAAGTTTCCCCTGCAGCTGATTCCAAAGTAGCAGAATAATAGTAACAGATGCCTTGTTTTACCTCATATAAGAGTTAAATATTCTTCAATGCTAAATTGAAGAACATCCCTCGTAACGATTGGTTGGATTGTTTTCCCTTTTTTTTTTGGCCAACTATTTTTTTAATCTACTTTAGATATTAGTAGATGTTAAAAGGACAATGTGCTTAAAATTTTCCTCCTGATGCAAGTTTACTAATAAATTTACACAATAAAGGGCAATTCAAATTTTCATTCCAAAATGTAAAATGTTACATCATCAGACAAACTTTTATTTATTGACGTCTACAGTTAATGAATGTAGAATATTATTACTTATGCATAAGGGGGAAAAATAAATACACCCGCTTCCTCTATATTGCTACACAGTTTTATGACTAAAGGGGAAAAAATGTTGGTTGTCTCCTATGGTGCTTTAGTGTGTTTTGGTTAATATTTAAAATCAAACAAATTAGACAAATGTGTATATGTATACAAATATATAGCCTTAAGTTATAGATAGGAATTTTTAAAGTATTAGGAGGATCTGGAAGGGATCTAGAAGCACAGGTTAAGTATAAAAACATAGATTTAAGAAGTTTTTTTCGTTTCTTATAAAAAAAAAAGAAGATTACACGCTGCATGACTAATTTCCCGGTCCCCTTGATGCAACACACGTGTGTCATATCGGTGCTGACGGAGTTTGTCCTTACATGTGAAAGTCTGGGAGCTTGTGACCTCTCAGCTCACCGCCCTGCGAAGGAGGCGGAGCCTGATGTCTGCACATAAAACTCGCCTCTGGTGGAAACAGGCAGGGATTGAGGGTCGTCTGCCTTGCAACTGGAAACATCCAGCACCAGCCCCCTGATCGTCTCCTGCCTTGACAGCTGCACTATTTGTTTTATTTTATTTTAATCCGATGATAATTGTTAGGCTATAATTTGTACTCTAGCGCGCAAATTCCTTCTTCTAAACCCAATCAGTCATAAGTTTTTTATAAAGATGAGCTGCACCATGAACAGCTGTTTAGTCGCTCTGGCGCTCCTGTTTCTGTGGCGCGTTGAAGAAATGGCAGAAGCCTGCAGCTGCTCCCCTGCGCATCCCCAACAAGCTTTCTGCAACTCAGACGTTGGTAAGTTCATTTTTAAGGTAGTTTATTTTATAAAACTGTTTACAAATTGTTAGAGGAGTTAAAGAGGGTCTGTTCTATTTTAAAAAGTCAGAGGATGAAGTTTTCTTTCTCTCTATGTCCCTCCCTATTTTGTCCTCTAATCATCTGTTTATGTTTCTGAATCTTATAGGTTGATTTATAACCTCAAACCATCTGAATCTGTGTCATATGAATTGTTTACCTCTTTTAATATTTACCACTGGTCTATTTCAAATGGATATTTGGCACAATTTAAAGATTTCATCCTTTTATGGTTTGTTTTCTTTTTCCCAAACATTTTTGCCTTTAACCCTTTAGAGGGCACTCAGTGAAATCTTTTGAAGCACAAAATTTCAGGCCAATAGTGTTATTGGAATCCAGGAAAAGATTTGTAACATTCAAAAAATATGGATAGTTTGATGGCAAAAATTAATATACCAACTTGCCCGATTATATTAAGAAAAATGACTAAGGAATTCTATAAGAAATTCATGAAAAACACTCTGAAAGTGAAAGAAAAACACATTTTATTGTACAACATAACCTTAGAGGCATTAATGCTGATACTGGCATTTACATGTTTTAGTTTATAAACCTAAATATAATTGTTAACTAGGCCTTATTAACTTTACTTTTTAACTTTTCAATAGCTTTTTACCTTTTTTTGACTTTCAACTTAATTTACAGCAGGTAATGTATCATTCAAGGGCTGATCTAATTAGTCAAATGCCAAAATAAGATGTCCAGCCATGTAGCAGCATCGTTGCTGAATGGCTGGATATAGATCTTGTGCTTCTAGACCTCACCAAGGGGCGTGCAAGTGATCAAACACAGTAACTAGCCCTATAAGGGGTTAACAAAACACTGCTGCCTTTAAGAAATACCTTGAGCTATCAGGGACCAGCTTGTGTTGCCAGATGAATTAGTGTTTACTGAACATTTTTCCCCCCACCCTCTGCTTACTCTGTACCCGATTGAGTGTGTGGCATTTATACTGAAGGGAACACAGACTTTTTTTTTTTTTTTTCCCTCAGCCATGGCATTCCTCTGCTCTGTAGTTTGGGGAAACCCCGTTTTGTTTTGTTTTTGTATTTTTCCCTAAAGAATTTAAAGCCAACTAAATGCTGGTTTTGTTTTTCTTCCCTCTTCCTTTTTTCCCCCCCATTTAGGTCAGATGGGTTGATCGCATGAATTCATCCACTCTTCCCTTAGATTCTGGCCTAGATTTTCCCACATTAGATTTGTGAATAAGTTAGAATGTGAGAAGAGAGTGATGTTGTTCATTCAAATGCCTGCATCATTTTGTGAATGTTTCACAGTGTGAGTAAAATTGATGTTTTGCCCATACTGGATAAAGTTTACTGTGGGAAAACCCAACATCTCTAATTACAGGTCTAAACTAAGCTACCTGTTGACTTTTAGTGAGCCCTCCACCCCCTCCTTTTCTTTCTGAACAGCACAAATCTGGTTTGAAGAATAGCTGGATGCTATAAATGACTACAGCCGGTTATATTTATTTTAAAGTAGATTGAAAAAACAAAAAAATGTTCAAACATTTATATCACTGACCTTGAATTATAGAACGGGCCTGCTTTAAATCTGCTTGGGTTGCAGATAAAGTATCCACCCTTGAACATTTTCCTCCACAAATCTGGGCTTTAGAAGAGTCGCCTAACGAAGTACAGCTTTGAAAGAAAGTTATCAGAATCGTCTGGGGTTTTTTAAGCCATGTAGGACACATGGCATTGGCTTGATCCAAATTCCTCTTGTCGCTCCTATCCCTTCACTGGTGTTTGGTTGAACAGTAAGAACTCCATCCAGGATAGATGAAGGCCTCTAGCCTTCAGCCTTAGGAACATCATTGCACTGTGGGTATGCAGATGAATGGCACTGGTCAAATTGGAACTACAGCCTCCCAGAACTACAAATAAACAAAAGTTAGATGAATCTAGCAAATGGCTAAAGCTGTGTTAAAACTCGGAACATATTGAGGAATGGAAAATAGCATCTGTCATGTTAAAGATTGTGGGCAACGGTAACGCCATTATCAGTAGCTAGGGACGTCAGGATGGCCCCTATGCAGACTGCATTGGTGCTAGGAAGCATCCGGCTAGTTCCTTCCTAACTGCCAGCCCTATTGTTATTAGCACCTATTGCGGCGACTGTGGACACACTCACATCATGGCTTAAGTGTTCTTTTGTATTCAGGTTGAGCCAAAGATTGGAAGGTGCTCTAAGATCCAGAGGTTTCTGTCAAAACTTCAACATTCTTGCAAAGTTCGTGGAGAGTGACATAGACCTGGTCATATACAGACTCCAGCTATTCTTTCTAAGTATTGGTGTCTGACACTCACCTTTTTTGTTTCTCTCCATTAACCCAGACAGTGTTTAGGCTCTGACTAAACCAAGGTGCTGAAATTCCCCTGAACTTCCTGAATGATACATAATTGATCAAGTTCTGACATGACTGACACAGACACTGAGTCTTCAGCACCATGGATAGACCCTGACAAATGTACTACTAACTAATGAGTCTGTGGGGGGGTGGGGTGGGGGGGGGTATGCATCTGTACGGCCAAAACTTGTTTTTTGTCCCCCCCACCACCAATTCTAACAGCGTGAATGTTATTGTATAGTAATTCATTCATTAATTTCATATTAAACCTTAACTTACTAAGATGTAGGGAAGGTCTGAGTGTCTGGTGTTTTGTACTACATTATGTAACACCGATTGCTCAACTTCTGGTTTCATATTTCCCCTAATGGAAGATTTCATACAATGGAAAACTGAATATTTGCTTCATTTTTCGGAGGAAGAGTTCATCATTAGTTTAGTGTAAGCTTTTTCCATGTAGAAAGTGGTGAGATTGATTAAAAAAGTAAAACTCTATAAATCCAAGCCTCCATGTTGGTAGCTGTATTACCAGTTTGCTGTTGGAATGTGTTATTTTTAAAATACAGCAAACTAAATGTGTAGTTCCGTTAAGGCCTGATGCCTGTTTATCTTCTGTGGGGGCTACCACACGTTACCTGATGCCAATAAACAAAAACCCACTCCCTCACTTTTTGCCTGAGGAAGGAAAATGCTCCCTGACCATACAGTGTCCTCAATGTGCACTTCTTTATTCACATTTGGATAGATCTCATCTTTTCTACCTTTTGCATAAAGAAAGTGAATCGTTTAAGCCCTTGAAAGGAGAACTGTTCTTAACTTGCTAAATAATTTTATGCAATACGGTATATCGCAGACTGAGTCAAACTGTGAAGAAAGAAGAGACACTTAGATAATGTGTTTTCTGCACTGTAAGGTTTGATCAATTTTCTAAAAAAACTAGTGTGCCTGATAATCCAGCTTGCCTTTATACATGGATGAATGCTGGTTGTGCTTGCTGAACCCAAGCTATTTGTTTACCTTAAGGTACATGGCACTCTGTTAACATTTTTAGTATAACTTTGCTAAACTATAGAACCATAGCATGACGGCTACAGTAGTCAGAAGGGTGGTGGAGTAAAAAGTAGGACCCCAAAATTTGCACCTGTTAAAAGACACTCTCGCGTCTTGGACTTCAAACTTAAGGCTCTCTGTCATAGAAACATAGAAATAGAGCTTATGTGAGGAAATGTATCATTAATGAATCAATGGTACCGGATTATCGGAAGCAAGGAAATGACACGCTCTTATAATCTGATGTGAATGAACCATTCATTGGCAATGCACCTCATAATCCAGAATGCCTTATAGTACTGAATATACAGTGTATTAATATAAAATCGATTAAAATTTTTGTTTATTAGAATTAATCAAAAATTAGACATGTAAGATTGCTTTGCTGAAACTTTTTCAGACTTTTAAAAGTTCCCAATAACATAGCATGTCCCCTGCTAACACAGAAGGGATTTGGAATAAAAGCTTTTAGTCTGATGGAGGCCAGGGGGTGTTTCATTAAACTGCCTTAGTTTGGTAGTTGGTTATAAAGCTGGGTGGCAATCTACCAAGTGACCTTGACCAGATCGGGACCAGATTTAGAGCCAGCCAAGCCAGAACCCTTTCACTTACGGCACCATCATTTGGCTTTTTTCACATTTGGCCCTTGATTTTACGTTATTACTTCATGTTCTACTCACCCATATGAGTCTTGTGTCAGTTGGAGCTGTTCTGAAGATATTCCGTTAGGTTATATCCAAGTAACGTCTTCCTATGAGCAATTGATTCTAAGTCACAAACTAAACTGTTCATAATTTATCATTTATGGTACGCCAGCATTCATAACATGTAGGTGAATCACTGTCCCCTAGATATTCGTGGTTTTATTTTCTTTTATTTATGTTTAAAAAGCAAAGCGGAAGGACAGGAAGTCCGTGGCAGAGGGGGCTACGCTCTATTCCTTCTATTCGTTCAGCTAGCTAATCTGAATCGTTCATTTCCATTTCGAGAGTGAGATCATCTGTGGTAGTAGCACTAGACATCTTCCAGGCAGGTGAGTAAAACTAGCAGCAGTTCAGTGGACAGGAAGAATGAATGGTAGCCTGGGGCATGCGTATGATGTCATTCACGTGCTGCTTCGTTTTTTAAAAGATATAAATATAAAAAAATATAACTGCGGATGTCTGGAGGACAGTGATTCGCTTACATCAGGCATCCCCAAAGTCTGTCCTCGAGGGCCGCTGTCCTGCAGGTTTTAGAGGTTTCTCTGCTTTAGCACAGCTGATTCTGATGATTGCAGTTCAGCAAAAGCCTGTTAATCAGCTATCAATGAAAATCAGCTGTGCTGGAGCAGGGAAACCTCTAAAACCTGCAGGAGAGCGGGCCTCGAGGACCGACTTTGGGAATGCCTGGCCTACATGTTATGAATGCTGGCGTACCATAAATGATAAATTATGAACAGTTTACTTTGTGCCTTCAAGTCGATTGCTCATAGGAAGACGTTACTTGGATATATAACGGAATATCTTAAGAACGGCTTCAACTGACACAAGACTCATATGGGTGAGTAGAACATGATGTAATAACGTAAAATCATGGGGCCAAATGTAAAAAAAAAAACGGCGTTCCCCTTTAAATGCATGATGCCATTAAATGGTNTGCCATTAAATGGTGACAAGGAATAAGCTACGCATGCTGAATATTTTCTCTTTTTTGCTTTCTGAAAAGAACCTTGGCAGGTCTGGAGCAACACAGCATCCTGGTTCTTCATGGATTCATCTTCCCTGACTCATATCTGCGTGAAAGTTGCTGAGATCTAGAAAATCAGGAAATTTTGGATTCTCAGAAATGGCCTGCCATTCCCCAAGCAAGCGAAGCGTTCTTATATTTCAAGCCAGTAATCTCAACATGTGCCTAATTTCAGTCAGAATTGAACATACACATCTGACTTTTCTGAGCAAGCTTTATGAAATACCCCTCAGGACTTAACAGAAAATCAGTGTCTTAGGTGTCATTTTAAAAAAAACAAACAGGTACATTAAAACTTTTATTTTCACACAATGATCCAAAAAACCTGAAGAGATGATCGTTTTGAGTCTTAGTGTTTGTCCATCCTTTGTGGCTTCTCTGAGGAAAGTAGATGCAATTACATGACATGCATGGTGGGGTGTTTTTTGTTTTCCTCACGTTTTGTTTTAGTCCACTCATTGTTGTTTGACTAGCTGGAAAATTCAACCCTTCCTCCAGTTCCGTTTGTGAGCTTCGTGGCTATCTAAGAGGCTCTGTCAGCCTCTTGTGGTAATCATCACAGCCAAGTAGAGCTTTGTATAAATTGTATACCAGGAAAGGAAACCAAATCGACTCGAGCAAAAAAAATAGAATCACGTGTAATAGGAGTCATGAAATGAAGATTTTGATGTTTTTTATTTAGAATAGTGGTGTGATGGTTTGCATTGTCACTCAGGAACCAGAGTGGAGTTTATTTAAGAATGCATGTTCTTTCTATGTCTGTGTGGGTTTCCTCCCAAACTATCTCCACCCACCCCTTGGGTGCCCAAAATAGTGGCATGGGAAACTGAATGATTAGTGACATTGGTTGACAGAATAATTAAGTTTCAGCCCACAGGTAGTTTGATCTGGATTTATTCCCCTTAGCATTATTCTCTTTGTGTTTTCTAATACTTTTGCACCTTGCATCTGTCCTATTTAACCAGCAGTGGTCTGTTTTTATTCATCACATATGTGCAAAAGATGATTTTCTGCCCCTGCAAATTCTGTAGTGTCTCATTATGGGTTCAAGTAGGTAAATGGTGAGCCACCTTTTCTTAAAGCGACCCTTTAAACAGCTTATTTCCACTATAAACATGGAATATTTTAATGACAATTTTCATGTTGAAAGACAGACTGGCACATAACTGAAGGTCTTACGAGGGGATGCCCTTTGTAACATGTTGACTTTACAACCCGAAGCTGCGTTGTACTATTAAGTAATATACAAAGCTTCCATATTTGAATAGAAAAATTTTTTTTCTCTCCTCTAAGGTTTCTGTCTTAAACACGTGATCAGGCTTTTTTTTTTATTTAATGCAGTTCAGAATAAACTACTGCCTAAACTATCCGCTGGATAGTTTAACTGGATTTCCTTCCCATCCAGGAAGTTTTTTCAATTCAAAATGCAAGGAATAGCATTGAGTTCGATGTTTAAAACGTGCAAATTGGAACGGATTAGCGGGTCCACCCCATCGTTTGGCTTCTTTTGTTAGCCTGCAATGCCCCATACCTGTCAAAGTGTCTGTAGTACTTTCAATCAAATATTGTATTTACTAGATCTTAAACACTATGGAGGCAGACTGTTGGGAACCTTTAATACAGGCTAATTAACGGGTTAGTGGCATGAGCCAAACTCATGTTATATTCATGAAATATTTTGCTCCCATTTGCTTTGTTCTATTTGGTGGTTGACGAGTAATATTTTTTTACCACCTCAAACTGATAACCATTTGATTTAATTTACGGGAGGTGACGCTATACTTCATAGAGATAATGAATATATTGAAAGCAAGAGAGGCCTAAAGATGTTGCCTTGATGCACATGTAAGGCAACATGTTGGTTTCTGCATTCATACATTTCTTTTAATCAAAACGTTATTTTTATTCTAATTAGATATTTAAAAAATTTAGTTTTTCTCAGTTCCAGGCCACTTAATTCTTAAGGTAGGATAAGGTCATTCTGCAGCTTTAATGGCAAAAGGATTTAAAAGATTACAATTTCTGGAGCAGTTTCTATACTGTGAAGTTCTCAATGTTGTTTGTTGAGGGAAGCGGCTGATTTAAAAAAGAAAAAGAAAAAAGTTAAGTTGGAATAGGCTTATATCCTGAAAGAGTGAATATTTGATCTTATTTGGTAAAGTGGAAACCAGGTTTTGATCCAAAAAATATATATCTGCAGCTGCCACCTTGAGAAAGCAAAGAACAAACTGGAATTTGAGCGAGAACATCTGGTTAGCATTAACTCTGTCACTGGTTTCCCCCTCTTAAAAATGTAAACTGTAAGCCTTTTCCTTTTGTGGTGGTGTTAGGAATTTACAGTAATACTTTATGCATTATGCAGGTAATCCAGAGGTATTAGGTTCCAGTCTGTGCCTTATTTTGCCATGTGACTTTGAGGTGCTTTTTTCGGAGCTTATGAGGGAAAAGTTGAAGCAACATGCAAAAAATATGTGCTTAATTTGCATGTCAGCACCTCTATTCAGACAGCAAGGCCAGCTGACATAGTTTAGCTTTTTAAATACTGCTGACTGGCTTCTTCCTACCTAGGCTTAAGAACTTAGAAAATATAAAGCCCAAACTGACTGGAGCTGAGGAAACTCTCGTGTGCCTCTCTTTTATGCAGTTGGCAAATGTGAGTTCTCGGATATAAAGGGTTTTGCAAATAACATTTGAATGTTTGTGTTTTTTTGACTTGAGACCTCACAAATTTCACATTTAATTAATCAATCTTCCCATTAACTGTCCAGATTCACAAATAAAATTAAAAAAATCCCTACAGCATGATTCTTTTGCTGCCAAATTCCTATGATGATGTGTGGTTGTACAGGGATGCTGTGAAGGTTTTCTTGTTTTGAATGAGATCCATGAATCTGGACCACTGTGTTTCTGTGTAGTTATCAGGGCGAAAGTTGTTGGAATGCAGGAGATTGACAGCGGCAATGATGTTTATGGAAATCCCATCAAAAGGATCAAATATGAAGTCAAACAGATCAAGGTATGGGGGAGGGGGGCCCTTATTTTTGTTCTTTAATGACTGCAAATAATCATCATTAATCTTATATATTATTTCTTTGAAATCTTCAGATGTTCAAAGGTCCCACTCAGGATATTGATGCCATCTACACTGCTCCATCCTCAGCGGTGTGTGGAGTGACTCTAGACACTAATGGAAAGAAGGAGTACCTTATCACAGGTAATAATCCATTTTATTCACAATTATGTATTGTAAGAATTTAAAAACTGTTAAAAATACATCTTTATATCCCTTTTAATAGAATCAAATTGCTTTTCCTACTCCATATAGTATGTTTTTTTTTTTTTTCTATAAATTTCAGGTAAACTGGAGGTGGATGGAACAATGCACATCACCTTGTGTGACTTCATCGAGCAGTGGGAGACCCTGAGCGCCATCCAGAAGAAGAGCCTGATTCAGCGCTATGAAACTGGCTGTGCTTGCACGGTACAAAAGATGTTTCTAAACTCTAATGCAGTGATTCCCACCTGGGGGTATGCATAACCCTAGTGGTCTATAAGTGCATTGCAAGGGGTGCATGAAAATATTTTATTTCTTAGGGAGTAAAATAAAATAGGGCTGGGATCTGTCTGCTTTGTTAGAACCCAATTGAAAATGTAAACAAGCTTTTATCAACCAAAAACAAAAAATTTTCTTATATGTTTGAGTTCACCAAAACGAGGCAAAGGAACATCCTGGATGTTGAGAGCAGCCTGATATCAGCTGTTTTTCACACTGAGCTATGGGAGCTTATCAAAGTAGCTCAGGTTTCTAGATGGGAGAAAAAAAGTAAAACTAATTAGGTCATTCTGACTATAATTTTTCTTTTATATTTTCTTCCCAATTCATCAAGTTTAAATGTGATTATAAGGGAGTTACTCAGAAGAGCTCCAGTTTTATAAATACAGTTTTATATTTTATTTTGTATCTTACTAACTTCCAGGCTACATATTTCTGTTTTTTTTTGTTTTTGTTTTTTTTTCTTTTGGAATGGAAAGAATGAAATGCCTAACAATTAAATACTCAGGTTAAAATGGTTTTTGTTACATAATCTGTTATTGTACTTTCCACTTTTGGACAATCATCAGTACTTTTGTCTGAGCGGAAGATAAAAATGCTCAAAGGGGAACACAAGTCAAAAAAAGGTTGAGAGCTATAAAAGTACAGCCATTTACCATTTCCTTACCTCGATCTTTTCTATAACCTTTAGATCACCCGCTGCACCTCCATCCCCTGCATGATCAGCAGCCCGGCGGAGTGCCTTTGGACAGACTGGGTGATTGAGAAGACTGTAAATGGGGAGCAGGCCAAACACTATGCTTGCATCAAGAGGAGCGACGACTCTTGTGCTTGGTACCGTGGCAGTGCGCCCCCCCGAAAAGATTTCTTGGACATTGAAGACCCATAATCCTTTTCTGTGGAACAGTCTGAAGATGGTTGCAGTTAAGATATTCAAACATGCAAAAAAATGAAATGAGAATAAAAATCATTGTACACATTCTTTTCTTTTTTTTTTTTTTTTATTGTGTGGAAGATCTAAGGGGTAAACTATGAAATATTTCAGGTTGCATGTTAAAAAGAACTCGACACCTTTACCCACTTCAACTTTTTGAAGCACTTCCTCATCAACCACTTATTCTCCATCTGAAGTGATCTGTTTAGTTTGTCATTTTATATTTTTTTGTGTGCTTATCATCCTTAATTTTTTGTTTTTTATTTTATTTTTTGTTGTGTACCGTGACAAATCTTTGATGCAGCATTCATAAACTCGGAAATTAGTCCAAATTGGCTTTGAAATAAATCCTAATTAAATAAGTATTGCTTTGAATACCAGTCTTACATTTTCAGCTCAAGGTTTAACACATTCATTCAAAAATGAGAAAAAGCACACAATCGGACCAGTCTTCTGACAAATGTTCTTTTTTCTGCAAAGGTTTTTCTTGCAAAAAAAAAAAAAAAAAATCATATTAAGCTTTTTCTTCCCCACTTGACTTGGAGGTGTTTTTTGATATTAAATGCATAAATCTTGTGCTGGTTTCACATGAGATTTTGAAAGTAAAAGATTTTTTTTACATGCATGTCCATCTTGAATGGTTTTTGTACATTTGGCTATTAAAATATAAATGCTGTTAATTGGGTGTATATTTGTCATTTAAGTATTACTACAGGAAGTATGAATTTGTAAGGTTTATCTCTTCAGAAAAGGAAAAAACTGAAAATATGGCTGACTTTGGGGTTACTGTTAAAGAAATAATTTTAGCCATAATTGAACTGACTCTTAAAAAAAAAAACTGTAAACTGCTGCCTCCTAGTGGTAAAACATTTACATACGATGAAGGTGCACGAGGCAAATCATGTGCCAAACATTATATATATATATATATATATATATGGGAAATGTAGTTAAACTGCAATAAATCCTATTGAACCTAATTTGATCAACCTGATTACATTGGGTTTTCTAAATGAAAAAAAAATCACTAGGAAGCAATAACATTCCTAGTAAGGGACTAGTACAAATGAATAGTATATTAAAATCAGTGATGCATGGCTTATGGCAGACCACAGTTGCATATAATCAAACCAGATTTCAAATTGCTGTTTTAAGTTAACTGTATTGTCGTTGTCCTATGATAAGGGCATTCTTATAAGTTAAATTGAAATTAAATGCAGCTACTTTTAGATAAAGCTTTCCATTGGTATAGTAATTTGAGGTTTACCAAAGATGAGACTGGATTGGGCAGAGTATAGTTCAGGATTTAGATAGGAAGAAATGAACAATTTCAATATTTGTCTTTATATTTAGAATAGAATAGAAAATCCCTTTGTTGTCCCACAATGGGGACATTCTGGTGTTTACAGCAAAAAAAAAAATGGTCACATCTTAGAAAAATGTATAAGGATAACATAATAGTGAGGAGTTAAAAGATAAAACACTACTGTAAAGTGTTTTAACAATGTAAAACTGCATCTGGAGAATAAATAACCAAGATCCAGCTATGGATTTTACAGTAATGGATATTTGAAAATAGCAGCAACATCAGAGATGTGCAAAATGACAGCATGTTATTCAACTGATTAGGGTAGAAACTGTGCAAAATCAGCATGAATGTAACAACTTAAGGTTGTTGGGAACAGTGGTGGTTATAGAGTCTTACAGCTGCTGGGAGGAAGGATCTGCAATAACGTTCCCTGGTGCATTTAGTGGCTAGAATGAGTATGAACGGCAGATATCAATAACCAAATATTAAGGCATTACTATTCAGCCATTTTGTTCACACATTAAATTCTTTCCAATGTGTATATATCCAACAGAAAAGCAGCCTGCTGGCTAGAGAGTTGACATTTGCAGCTCTGAGACTCACCATATAGAGAGCCTTTGAATTTTATATAATTGGGTCTTTTGTTGGCTATGCTTATTTAAAATAAATTAAAAAGGTTTATGTTATGACTCAAGATTGTTTTGTCATAACTAAAAATACAAGAAATACAAACAGGAAATTCAGTTTCACAGTGCACTATAGGTCAGCGTAATTTGTGGTTAGATCAAAACCCTTAAGGTAAAGATTATTATTATCACAGACTAGTGGTCATATATTATCCTTTCATACTTTCTGCTAGAGAACAGAATTCATCGCTCTATCAAAAACAATGTATTTATCTATTAAATGTAATTTTCTTTACACATGTCTCTAACTAAACTGTAGCAAATTGTGATCCTGTTTACTGAAGCTCTTTCTATATTATTTTGTATGTTTCTATTTTAGAACCATAATATATACAATTGTTTAGTAACATCTCTAAGATTCCGATGCATCTAATGAATAATGCATTTCACATGCGACCTTGCTCTCTGCGGGTAGAAAAAAATGCACATGAAGATGTGCACATAAATGAGAAATGTGATTCACTATTTTTTTAAAAGACTAGTTATAATTTGGAAGGCTTTACTATCCATTTTGAGAATTACCAATGATATTTCGGATATTTGGAGATAATAGCTCCCCATAGCTTTTATATGATAACGCGGCTTGCCATTTTTTCCACACGTTTTTGCTCCTTTGTCAGAAGAACTTGTCAAGCATCCACCGCGCCGATTGCGTCAATGGTAAACAGCGAGAGCTGGAAGTCACGTGCGGCTCTCTGCCGAAGCCCAGCGTCACCCGCATCCCTGATTGGAAAACGGGTTCTCTGTGACAGCATTACCTGCGTTTTGATTGGCTTTTGATAGCTGTCACTCAAACTTGTCCCCGCCCCCCGTATAATGCAGCATGGGCAAAAAATTCCAGATTCAGTAGCTACAGCTGAGGGAGCAAACTCCTGCTAGGGGGATATTTGGCCGATTAAACAAAAGGTGAGTGAAAAGTACGTGAATTCTTGTATCGCATTTTACACTTTTTTCATCGTAACGCAGGCTGTCAAAGTATAAATATATAAAGGGCTGTCAGCGACTGTTAGCATCTGGATTCCTAACGGCTAACCCACATTGCTGAGAAGACGGGGTTGTCGCCACGTTAAGTTAGCTCGCTGGCTAATTTTGATATTGCAGCTTGTTAGATACCAACACATATACGAGACTGGTTAAAAAATAAAATAAACAGAATAAAACATGTGGAAGTGTGAAGCTCCTAGGTTAAACTGCCTACTTAGTTAAAAAGCAGATGCTGAAAACTGCTGTGACGGACATTTAGCAAGCTAGCATAAAAGCTAATTAGCTGCCCCCGTGGACCAGATGGTTAACACAAGCTGCTCTGCTCTTACTTACTACTACAGAGGTATTAGTTGAATTATTTAAACGGCTATTTAGGAAAACAAACTAATATCACTTGCATTGGCCATCAAATGTTTAAACCCAGCTTACTGTTGTAGCTTTTCATCTGTTTAAATGTTATAAAGTATTTGTATGACTTAATCTAATTGCCATACTGTGAGCTCATTATGGCTCAGTTTTTAGTGTAGAAGTATAAACTTTTCTCAAACCAATTAAATACATTTGAAATAATCTAATATATGTGTTGGTAATAAAAAAAGTACCAGACTATTCTAATTTAAAAATTGCTATTTTTAATTTTGGAGGGAAGTTTATTTAAAGCAGTTCAATAAAGAAATTTAGTCAGCCATAGTTTCAAGATAATAAGGTGTAGAAAATTATATTTTCAGCAGGTATTTGCAAATTAATCTATACTATCATTATCAAGATGATTTAATAAAACTTCAAAAATCTCAATGGATGGGATTATTTTACTGCTTTAATGGCTGCAACCAGAAATGTTACAATCTTTTCAAATATTAAATGTGGACATTGTGTTGTTTGGATCTCCTATAGGTAACTAGCTCATGCAGGTGTATGTGGGACTCTTTATGCAGTGACACATTTATAGCTTTCTTGATTGATTGGGTTTATTGATCTCACAGTGGAGAAATTTACTCGAACATCAGCTCAAATAGTCAAGAAGAGAAGAAGGTGCCACAGAAGGAAAAAGGTGCATGGGATATATACAGTATATACGCTAAAAAAATTGAAATCTAGATGTCATTTTTTTTCTTAAAATAAGCGCATTTGTTCTTGAATTGAGAGGGTAAGAGACATTTTGCCAATGGAACAAAACAATTTACATTTAAAATAAGAAAACATAGCTGCATTGTCTTATTTCAAGTGCATTTTATCTAAATATCTTATTTCAAGAGTAAAAATACTCATTCCATTGACAAATCATTTCATTTACCTACTTAAATTAAGGGTAAATACACTTGATTTATGACATGTTTTGTTTTTATAGTTCTGAGTGTTTCTTTTATAGCAGGATTATTGTACAGGGTTATTACAAAGGGTGTTTACATGGTTATTTATATAGATAGATGGATGGCTGGATGTGCTGCACATTGATAGTTTTATTTATTTATTAGTTTGTGTGCACAAGAGGATTATTCTAAACCTCGAACAGTAAATTTTTGCAAAGTTCTTAATCCTTCCCTCCCAAATTTTTTTGGAGCCTTTTTAGTAAAATTTAATAAATATCTATTAAGAAATATTTCTCCAATTAAATGATCCCAAGATAACACATGTAGGTTATGATAGCTGCAACAGGTTGAGATGAATCTAATGGTATATTTTATGTCTCTTAATTCACATTGAAATCTTATTATTATTTATGTTTTTTTTTATCTCTATAATTATTTGGAGAAATTGTAGTTATTTCAAAAATGGTTCACCCTTATGTGGTGAGTAGGATAGTTTCTTTTACCTATTAATGAAAACAAATCATACAAATCCTAAAATAAAATCAGCTTAAGGTTTTTTTTTCTATTTTATTTAGTAAATAGTTTTAAAAAGTCATAATGACCAAGTGATAAAGATGCAGTCAGAAATGACCCCGAGTCATCTACACGGGAATGTTAACAGGTTAGATTTTATCATTCAGTTTATAAAAGATCAGAATTGGACAATTTTCCTTTGATTTGCTTCAGATTTTGATTATATGCTTTTATAGAAATTGCCATTTGTTGGATGCAGAGCTGCTACATCCAAAAGCAGCCTGCAGCCGGTTCATTTGCTGATACGTGTTATCATTGGTGCTCCTAGAAAGCTACTTATCAGCAAATTGTTGTTGTAACATGGCTGTTTTAATCTCATCCTTCAGTTTTGTATTTTACACAAATATTTATTTAAAAATTATTTTATCCAACTGCAAGTTTTTTTAGATGTTCATAAAATTTGATATTTAAATCAACTGCAATAATGTTGATATGTTTTATGCCCAATCAGGTTGAACTAATAGTCCTCTTACTATCACAGCTGGAAAGTGGGGTTTGTAAAATAGCACCTACTTTTTGTTATTTGTTCTTGAATCTTTCAACACTCTGTACCTGCAGCACACTCTAACTTCTCCATATGAATTTAGGCTAAACTGTCTGCTTGAATCAATAACTGATCATGTAAGTCTGAGTGTTTGTCTTATAAATGTTCAATGCATTTTACTAAGGGTGTTATCGTTATTCTGATTCAGCTTAAACCCCCATATTATTCTTAAACAATCAGAAAACAATAACAGACATGAGAAACCAGTATTAAAAAGTATTGAGGGGGGAAAAAAGCGTTAGATAGTATATTTATGTATTTGATGTTGGCTGGTACTGAGGGTAGGGCTGCTTGATAGTAGGAAAAGATTATTTGCAAAGATGTTTAATAATTTTGATGGTTGTAACTCGGATTGTGTCCCAGAGTTCCCAGTGTAATATCAAGATGTGCTATAGTGGGGGGAAAAAAACCTCCTTTGCTTTAAACTGATTATATTCATTCAACGCTAGGACATAAGCCAGTAAGGTTTTCAACCTCCTCGTCTCCCTCTGCTGACGCAGAGTTTAGTGTATGAGATGCTAAAGTTCCCAGAAAGCGATGGAAATTGTAATTAAGAAAAAAAGCAGAGTTTCACCTCAACATTTACTGATTATGTTGTCATTCAGCTTTATCCTAATATGATCCATTTCTGCTTATGAATGTCTTCCTTTGAAGGTAGTTTAGGGTTATGCCAGCTGTCTTAGAGTGCAGTGCATATCCAATCATGTTGATGATGCATCACTGGTTAGTTTAGAATAACTAGTATTCTGGAGTGTTCAGATTTCTGGACCTTGGAGGATGTAAATGCCCAAACATAACCTAAGTTATGGAGAAAAACTTGCACGTGTGGCACCAGGCAATGCTTCCTTCTACATAATTCCTGTGAGGTGTCTGTGCTACCTACTATCACTGCACCATCTAGTTTATATCTCCCAAAGGCTGTGAACTGCCGTAATGTATTTCAGCTGAGAGCTATCTTTTAGTCCACACCAGTTTTCCTGCATTTCGTCAAAGTCCCCCCTCTGCAGTTAGCTGGGTCCCCACAGGCTCCGTTCCTGTTACTTGGATCAGTATCAGCTGCATGGGAAGGTCAGGCTGTCCTTGTATGATCAGCCCTCCTTCTGCTTGATGACGCCACTGCCCACTCTGAGCATCATTTCTGTGTGTCATCTGCACAAGCCACTTTTCACATTGAGTGTTTAATACATTTACAGTGTCTTACTTACACAAGCAATTGAATTAAGAGGGGGGTGCTGCTGCTCAGTTTTCTCTCTTATAAGTATTGAATCTTTGGTTTTGGTCAAAATAAATGCACACGATTGTAATCCTAGAGCATTTGCTCTACAAGGTACACTCAAAATCTAATTTGTTTTTATCCAACCAGGTGCTGCAAGTGTCGATGTATCTACTCTTAAAAGTAATTTAAATGCAGCATGACAGCCGCAGTTAACGCCTCATGATGAGCTGCAAAAGCTCATTGTCGTCCTTGCCACATGTTTGTAACATCTGATGCCTTCTGTGACTGTAGAGGGCAGCTGCCATGAGCCAGCTGGCTCCTCACATCCATTCAGTGTTTGTCTCTCATAAACACTGCTTCCGAATCTGAAATCAATCTAAAAACAAGTGGTAAAGAGATAAATTTGGCATCTTTTTTTTATGCAAGCAATTTATTTCCAAACCTCTTAAGACTCTCAGTCAAACCAGATGCCTTTATAAAGAGGATCCCTCCTACTCCTCTGAAATGTTGCTGTTTTTGTTTCTTTGCAGTAATGTTCCAACGATGCCGATAGTAGATAAACTCAAGGAGGCGTTAAAGCCCGGTCGGAAAGAGACAGGTGACGACGGTGACCTGAACAAGCTGCTGGCTTCTTCTGCCAAGAAGGTGCTTCTGCAGAAAATAGAGTTTGAGCCTGCCAGCAAGGGTTTCTCCTACCAGCTGGACAGCCTAAAGAACAAGTATGTGATCCTCAATCCCAGAACCGAGGGCGCTACGGGGCAGAAAGCAGCAGAGCCTGCTCAAATAAAGAGGCAAGGTGAGATTTCAAAGGAAGCTGAGTATGCTACAGTTTATTTGTTTAGATATATCATTTTAAGATAAAAGTCAGTCATTAAGTTCTTGTGCTGTGTTGTCCTCCTCCTTCAGCCTCTGAAAATGTGATCAGCAGCCATGGTGATGGGATCCCAGCCCCTCAGAAAATGCTTTTTCCTGCGAACAAGCTCAACCTTAAATGGGAGCGGGCTTACAGGGTGGGAGCTGGTCTTCACAACCTTGGAAACACCTGCTTCCTCAACTCCACCGTTCAGTGTCTCACCTACACCCCTCCGCTTGCCAACTACTTGCTCTCTAAGGAGCACAGTCGGGCCTGTAAGTACTTTTTATTTAGAGTAGTTGTGCTTTTATTAAAGCAAAGCAAAATCTAAATGCAATGCCATGTTTGAGTTTTCCTTTATCCTAAAGAATAGTATACTTCTGCTATTTCTTTTTTTAATTGTCCCAAATGTTAGAAACAATCGTTTAATTCCCCTTTACAGTTGCATTTAACTAAATTAGGGTAATATTAAATAAGCTAGATTCTTCAAGTAATTCTTTTATAAATGTAAAGGTAATTTTTAGGGTTATTTCCCACAGTGATGTATTTTGTTGTTTCCAGTTGCCTTTGCTAGTTATGTAATACTGAAAATCCAGTCTTAAAATATAACTGTTGCATTAAAAAGTGATTATTTATTATTTGTAAATACAGAAAGCTTATGCTATACTCTACTCACATGTCCAGTCATTGACACCTGACACAAGTAGGAAAAGCCACAGATGATTATTGCTGAAGAATGTAGCTCTTCAGAATGCTGTATTTAAGCACACTATTAGAAAGTTTAGTGGAAGGAAAATCTTCTAAAACTCCCTTCACAGGCTGCAGATTTATCTATAGTTATATAATGCAAATGTTCCAATTTTAAATAAAAATATTTTTGCTTATTTCTAGATCGTTTTTCCAGTGTAGTGCCTCCACATATGACAGTTTTTTTTGTTTGTTTTTTTTTATAGCTGGGTTGTTGCAAAGGGTGTTTACATGGGTATTTATATAGATAGATTATTCAATCAAATAAAAAAAGGAATTCTTCCTAATCAATTATTTAATAAGAAACTGTTTTCTTAAAATTTATATTCAAATTGGATTTAAATGTGTATTTGTGATTTCTATTTGTTTTAGGCCACCAGTCGGGCTTCTGTATGATCTGTGTAATGCAGAACCACATCATCCAAGCCTTCGCTAACACAGCCAACGCCATTAAGCCCGTCTCATTCATCAGAGACCTGAAAAGTAAGACCAGTCAGTCAGCACTTCATGCCTCTGTCTGAGCAGTCATGCTTTACGTTTTCAGAGTAGGCGGAGCCTATTCTGACATGTGGCGGAAACCATTTGGAGCTGCAGCAAATGACTTGAGTCGGTGGAAGTTTTGCATTAGCATACTGTAGTTTCACTAAAGTAAATCAGAATATCCCATTTTATGTGTTTAAGATATTAAATGATCTGAACATGACCAATGTTTACATGCCCTGTGGCTTATTCGGAACAGAAGCAGGTCAACATGCGCTTTATGTTTCCCGAAACTGAACATAAAATAACAAATGGTGCTTCAACGCTAAGAAAACAACCAATAGAGAAGTGTGTGGTTCTGTGTGTTCTGGTCACCCAGACCTGATCTGGGCGATTCCTATAGCGATTCAAACATTAATTCTTTCATTATTTAAGGTACTACTATTTAAAATGGAGCAGGTGTTACCCCACGAGTCATTAGATGGACGCCATTAGAACTGTTTAAGGACATAAACCACCCGAATCTATTCACAATATTGATTGGTCTGTTTCCTTGATACATTTTATTGTAATCAAGTCTTTATTTTAATGACTTAGGTAAACGTGCCTATTGCAGTCCAGAACCTTTCTTCCTCTGCTTTCTCCTCATGTGCTGCTGCAACCTTGTCTCTACCTTCTGCACCTCCCTCTTTCTCTCTCTCTCTCTCTCTCTCTCCCCTCTTTGCCTCCTTCCCCAATGCCCTTTCAGTCTCCTTGTGACTGCAGGCTTAGAGGAGCTGCTTTAGCACAAAATGTGCGAGCCACCTGCTTCTCCTCCCCTCCACCTGGGCTCAAATCTACCTTACTTTACATTTATTTATGCAGCTTCTTTAAAAGCCCTAAAGGCTCAAATAATTAGTCTGTCTTTGAAGAGAATCGGCCTCCAAAAACATAAGTTGTCTCCATTTAATCACCTTAAAGACAGGAAAAGAGCTCTGTAACAGATCTGCAGTGGCTATACCAATAAGTTATTCATTAAGAAAACACAAACCTATGACTCTCCCCCAGCTAATTTCTTCCCTTCTCTGCTGTAAGTGCCCAAGATTAGTCATAAGTGCATTGTGTCTTATTGCTTTTTCCCACTCCAATGTGACTCAGATCTGCATTAGTGAGTGATGCTCTGGTTCTGGGAATGTGATGATGACCACATTAGAAATCTGCCAGCTTAAAGTCTCCCATTTTTCCATTAGGAGACCACAGAAGGACAGACTTTGTAGCTACATTAGCCCTAATGCAGGGCTTTAGGTTGGATGGGATGCAATTTTATGAAAGCAACTGACTAAATGCCTTTTTTTAAAATTGGAAATGACTGTTAAAGCTGCTGAGAATGATTAAAATCATCTTTATTCGCCTATTAAAGAACATCTGTTCATTAGACCGACTGACTTCAATAGTATGAGAATAGGTTGTAAACCATCCGCTACCTTAGTTTTTATTTTAGTTTAAGTATATTTTTTTGTGTGTGTGTGTGTGTTTTGCGGAGATATATTTTTAGAGAATTAGCATGAAGTCACAACAAAGATTTATTTCTTAGCAGCTTGTATCTCTATTTCTTCATTAGTGATCAACTCATTCCGTGAGTCTCCCTTTTTACTTGTGTACACCTTTCTCTTGTTTTCTTAAACTTGACATAATAAAAATAAAAAAAATTTAATAATTAATAAAATTGATAAAACAAATTAAAGTGTCAAAGCTGTAAAATGCTTCTTTGTTTCTTATAGAAATTGCTCGACATTTTCGCTTTGGAAGCCAAGAAGACGCCCATGAATTTCTGCGATATACCATCGATGCCATGCAGAAAGCCTGTCTCAATGGATACCCCAAGTATGTTTATTTATTTACATTATTTGAGTTTTCTGGCTCTGTAAGCTGCTTTGTGGTTTATAACCTTCTTTCTTCCTGTTTTCTTAGACTCGATAGGCAGACTCAAGCCACAACACTCGTTCATCAGATCTTTGGAGGTTACCTCAGGTCTAGAGGTAGTTTTTTGCTTTGTTTTCTTCACACATTTAGCACCCTGCAAAAAATATTAAAAGTTTAAGGAGCTTTGATGTTAAGTCAAGCTGCAACCAGGACCCTCGGCATATTTTGGGTTTTTCAGTGATGGGCTGACTTTATTTTTTTTTATGTTTTAATAATAAGCTTGCCGTTGATTAACAGTCACACCTTCTATCTAGATACTAAATGGAACCTCATTTTGCTGCAGCTTCATCTCTTAGTCTTATTGGATAACTTTTTACTAGCTTGGCAAACGTAGTCAGGAATATTATAGACCACTTAGCTCCATCAGTCTTTTCCTCAACTGTGATGACCTTCCCTGTTCATGCTAAACAGATGAAACCCCACAGTATTATGCTGCCACTTTCATGTTAAAAAAAATTATTTTAGAGCAAATTTTATATAGGAAGTTCAGTCTTGGTTTTATCTTACTAGAGTGCTAGCTAGAGTCTAAATGAAAAATGGGTTGGCTTAAAATTTTGGGCTGAGATTATTATTGTTGTTATTTTTTATTTTTTTTGTTGTTGTTTTAAAAATATATGCTATTGGTAAATTACCTTACCTATGCTATGGTTCTCTGTTGCTCCAAGCATTACCAAGAACTTGCTTTTGACTTTTTCTAAGATGTTGAACCCTTTATTGTTATATTGATTGGGTTTTAGAATAACGTGTTCTAAATAATATTTAGCTCCACAACCATCAGATTTGAACTAAAATAGGTAATTTAACCACCTGTATTGCTTTTCTTCAATTTCCTTAGTAGGCCCTTCTTTTATGTTGTTTTTTTCTCATCAAACTCCAGTGAAAACATTGAAACCTGTTATTGTAGCATGTCACTTTATGTAAAAGTTCAGTTTGAATACTTTTCCCATGAACTGGAGATTTCATCCAAAGTTAAATTCCTCATGAGTAAAACACATAGTTTGCAATAAAGCTTTTCTGATTCTGGTTTCCTTGTTGCCTCTAAATCATATTTTTCTTTGCTTTCGAGGATGTGAATCTTTGATTGCACCTTATTTATCCTGGAATCGTTCTCAGAATAAGATTGTATTTTTCTTTCTGCCCTTCAGTGAAATGCTCCATCTGCAAGAGCGTGTCAGACACATACGACCCTTACCTCGACATTGCTGTAGAGATCCGGGTTTGTTGCACTTTTTAATGACACCTTTATTTCCATATAGATGAAAATGTCAATTGGTGTCGTATTAAATATGTGTGTTGTGTCTTTTAGCAAGCAGCAAACATAGTACGAGCCCTGGAGCTGTTTGTCAAACCAGACGTTCTGAGTGGGGAGAATGCCTACATGTGTGCCAAGTGAGTACCTTGTGTTTAACTTGCTTGGAAATACCCGAAGGGTTTGAGGAAATGTTGGACTTAAATTGCAAACATGGATTCTGGAAAGAGGTGATTCTAAATGAGTTTTCTTCAGGTGCAAAAAGAAAGTGCCAGCCACCAAGCGCTTCACCGTCCACCGAACCTCGAACGTCCTCACCCTTTCTTTGAAGAGGTTTGCAAACTTTAGTGGAGGAAAAATCACTAAGGTTAGCAGCACTTTTTCTTTTATTATTGTTATAATACTTTGGGAATGTATTATATAGGTGATGGGCTTAATAAAGGGAGATGGATGGTTTAAGAGAGCAACAGAAAAATATAAAATATGCACAGCTGTTTTTTTTTTTTGGGAGGATTTTTATCTTGATCAGCCTCAGCCAGCAGGTCAGAAACTTTAAAAATCAGAAATTTAATTGAATTAATTGATCCAGGTTGTGCTGAAAACTAGGGGAAGGAATCCTAATGCATTATATAACTTTGATGGGACTTTAATGAAATGTTTTCCAAAGCATGGGTCCATACGCATGCTGTAAAGTTTCTGTATTTAGGGGTTTGAATTTGTTTTTTAAACCTGATCCATTGGCGTCTCTTACACCTATGCTGTCATTTGTAGTTTTTCCATTTGGTTTTGTTCGTTTGCTGTTCTTTTTATTTTATCTTCAATGTCAAATATTTAATTTTAAGTATGCAATTTTTTTTTTTTTTTTTTTTTGATAACTCCTCAGTTTTACTTCTCTTTGAAGTGTTTTGCCCATTCATTTAGTCATTTAGTTTTTATTTTTATTCTTTTTCATGTTTAATAGTTTTTATATATGATAACATGATATTTCCTATACTCTTTAATATACATGTTTGCGTTTGACACTGACATACCTGAGTCCACCAACTGTGGGATAATGAAGGGATATGCTATTCTGCTCTACTCTATGCATACCAAAATGTTTACTACACCTCCTTGTCCCACCGTCTGCAGTTAGAGGAGTCAGGACACACACAGAGCAGGCAGGATGCAGTAGCCACCCAGGACACATTCATCACACCTTGTGTCGCCCATTGGGGGCGTCCCAATTACAGGACCCAGAACAGCCACCTCAAGCAACAAAGGCCTGCCGTGTTCTTACCTTTTTAAATATTCTGTCATATAATTGGTCCTACCTGCTATCAGTGGGGCCATACATGCTTAGAAAAAATGTTTTTAACATATTAAAAATTAGCGTTAAGTGGAACTGGTATCAGCAGGTCAAAGTTTTTATTCATTTATTTAGTTGTCATATGGGGTCTGTTAAATTTTGAAAATCAACCACCGTAGTGTAAACCAGCCTTTACTAGAGCTGTTTATTCCAAGACCCAGTCGTTAATATTCTGATTAGTAAATAAATGGACGGATGGTTTTATGAATTTTTTATTTTCTTTTGTTTATAGGAAGTTGGTTATCCAGAATTCCTAAACATCCGCCCGTACATGTCTCAGAGCTCGGGCGACCCAGTTATGTACGGTTTATATGCAGTCTTGGTGCATTCTGGCTACAGCTGTCATGCTGGTCACTATTACTGCTATGTGAAGGTAGGCTTAAAATATGAGTGTGGATGTCCTTATTTTGTTTTATATTTAAAGGAAATTATACCTTGTTTAAATTTAATTCTTCCTACTCTCCTTATAGGCGAGTAATGGGCAGTGGTACCAAATGAATGATTCAATAGTGCACTCCAGTAACATCAAAGTGGTTTTAAACCAGCAGGCTTATGTGCTTTTCTACCTGAGGTAAGACAAATAAGACCGATCAAAACGAATGTCTGTACAGGGACCATATTCAATTATTTTCCATCTGATTGCATAATGAAGGATCCCCGAGTCCAAGAAGAATGCAGATGGGCAGAGCATCAAACAGGGAATGTTGCATGGCAAGAACAGTGCGTCATCCGAGCAGATAAAGAGGGCCAGCTTAAATGGGCCTCTGTCTTCGCCGCAAGATAGTAAGGTATTAGAACATTGTCTGAAATAGTCTCATCCAGCTTCTTTTTCATTTCAATGGGAATGAGTTGCCTTCAATTAACTCTCTGCAGAAACTGGAGCCTGCACAGCTGCGTAAGATCCACTCTATGGACGGCGGCCTGGGTTTGCCCATTTCAAGGAACGGCGTCACCTCTCAGCCGCAGCCCAGACTCTCACACTGGACGTCGTCCTCCAATGGCACGGCCAAGGTGCCAGGTGGACCGACGGTCATAGAGGAGCCTTTCAAGAAGGTTAACAAGCCCTCTCCTCAGAGCCAGGCGCAGTCCCGCAGCACCACGCCGACGCCTCCTAACAACGGGGTTGGGAGGACGGAGGGGGAGAAAAAACAGAGCAGCGACGGCAGAGGGATGGCAGCATCTACCTCATTGAAGTCCTTATCTGACTCTTCCTCAGCTGACACCTCTGACTCAAAGGTAGAATAGCTACAGAAAATGATTTCATGTAAAGGTTGAAGTGTGATTTGGCTAGAAAATGGATCACACTATGACTTTTTCATGTTGGCCTCTATCTGTAATTATTGATTTTGTTTTTTTATTTTTTGAAACAAAAACAGGGAAAGCTTTAAATTGTAACTTAAATCCTATTTATACGTAGCTTTTTATCTTTATTGTCTCATGATGCTGGTCAAATTGGGACTAGAGCCTTCCAGAAAACAAAATTACACAAATCTAACTGCTAAAGCTCAACATATTTAGGTGTGGACGTTAGACATTAGGTAACAGAAACAGGAGCTGAACCTGCAGTCTTCTTTCCTTTGGCCAGGAGTCTGTGGGTCCGAAGAGTGAACCAGTGAGAGACACACCCTCTACTCCTCGTAAGGGTTCCAGTAGATTGGGATCTCCGGCCCGCAGCGTGGAGCGCTCTCAGAGCACAGAGGAGCAGAAAACGGGTAAATTAAAACCCCCGGCACTCAACAACATCTCATCTGAAGCCACCAGCACCATGTCCCCACCTCCTGCCAAGAAACTGGCTCTCTCAGCCAAGAAGGTACGTTTTTTGTTATTTATTGTTTTTAATTCCTGACTAAAAATCAAGACAAATATTTAATTTTTTTCTGGTTTATGTATTAAATAATTTCACCTGCTGTATCTGTCTAATCAACCATGTTAGATTTTCTCTTCTTTTTCTTTAGCTCCTCTTTTTTTCTAACCATTTCTAATTCTTCTCTGCCACACCCTTTCTTCCTTGCATTCATCTGTCCATCCTCTCCCGCCCTCCCTTCAACACCTGTTTTCCTGATATGATTTTTCATTTTTTATTTATTTATTTATTTTTTTTGTCACACTCATGGCTATTTTTCTTTAGACCACCAAGTTTTTATTTATGTCAATAACTGCAGGCTTACAGTCAGAGTCTGAGCAACATTGATGCTCCACGCCATTCGCCAAAGCTGGAGCCCACCGACCCCATGCATCGCAATCAACTTAAATCCCCTGCCATCGCCTCAGCCAATCATAATGACAGGTATTTCAAAATCTAGATTATTTGTCTTGATTCCTAAATGTCTTGCTCTGGAGCTATATTTTTGTTCATTTTCTTTCCAGAGTCAGTCCATCAAATCCTCCTAAAGCCCAGATATCACTTTTTGCCCCCTCATGTAGACCATTAGCACAGAAGAGCCCTCAGAAACAGCCACTTTTCTCCACGTCGCAAAAACCAAAAGCCAGCCTTTCCCACAAAACCAATGGCCTTCACAGTCCGAACCTTCTGAGACCCAAGTCTTCCAGCAACCTCAGCCCCACAGCTCAAGAGCCAGACCTCGACCCTCTGGCTCCAAATGTCAGCCCAAAGAAGAAGAAAAAGAAGAAGAGACGGCACTCTGAGGTGGAGGGTGACACTGAGAATTTTACATCTCTAGAAACACAACCAGCCCCCACAGAGTCGGTGCATGAGAAAAAGAGCAAGAGGAAGAAGAAGAGGAAGCGAAAACATGAAGGGGATGATGAAGAACAAGCAAAAGGGAGGGACTGCATCCAGTCTCATTTGGAGGGATCTAATCAAGAGGAAGATTGGTGTCAGAGTGGCTTATGGAGTCTAACGTCTCATTCGGAAGTGGAAACCTCAAAGCAAACGGTTCCACTTTCTCCCACTAGCCCGAAGCAGAGCGAGTCGATTCAGGAGGAACAGGAAACTGACCCTGTGAGGAAAAAGAAGAAGAAGAAGAGGAGACTTAAACTGGAGGAGGATCTGCAGAAAATAAACTCTTCCTGCTCCGCATCAGAAAGGTGAGTACATATTTTTAAAGTTATGTCATCAGTTTTTTTTATTAGGTTTTCTATATCGAACTGTCAGCTTGATCATCCACTTTGGCTTTCAGCAAGCTTTAAGCACTGCTTTAAACTCACGCCCCTGCTAGAGTTGAAAAATTACTCAGCTCTTCATAAAGTGCTGTGCATCAGCTGCTCCTCTTTATAAATGTTTAATTCGCCGTGCCTCGTAAATTGGAAGATGCAGGCAGATATGTTGCCTTTTCATGGATTTGTAACAAATCTGCTTTGTGCTTCAACAGGGATCCTGAGATGAAACCTATAGATACGTCTAATGATGTAGAAGATTTAGTGAAGATAAACATTAAATTGAAAAAGAAGAAGAACAAGAAAAAGCTAAATGCGTTGCAAGAGGAGAGAAAAGGTTCTGAAGATGAGTCGGCAGAAGAACCTGTCTTCAAAAAGATCTCCACTGAGGACAGGAAAATTTCCAAAGAAAGTACAGGTGAGCTTTAAATTCTGTGTTAATGCTTATGATTCATCTTTAACAAATTTGAAAGTTATTGTAAGGAATCACATTTCCCCTAAAAGCTTTTTTAACAATATGGTTTTTGAATTTTTCTCTACCATAGAGTAAAATCAATTTATACTCGATTTTGGAAAACAACAAAACTCTTTGTCTATGTTGACTTCTCATGGCAACCATAATATAAAATTTAAAATTAATCTCTCCAAATGTGATTATTATTAATTTTTTCCTGTTCAGGTTTGATTAGTGTTTAGTTTTATATACCTTTTATTGTGATTGGCTGTATTGTGCGGCACCTTTTGGCCAAAATTTTAAAAATTAACAACGCTGGTGTTGTGATCCAGCTTTGAACCAAAGGGTAATTGCTCACTATGTTTTACCAGGCAGCATATCATCTGAGTTCCTTTTTCTTTCTGATGATCTTAAGCCTCAGTGGTGGTGTGGGACAGCCAGGTGAAAGACGGCTACAAACACAGCAAGGCGCCAGCGGCTGGTGGAAGTGCTTCAGTGAAAAGCTCCGTCCACGTTGCTCCTGCTGCCTGGGACGGGAAGAAGAGCAGTGATGTTGTGGAAGAGCTACTCAAGAACTCCACGGATAAAGCCTATGGAGCGAACGGTGAGAAAGAGCCGTGTGAAATGAAGTCACGAGGTTGGGACAGATTTCGAGGCGCTTTAACAGGTTTTTTATTGTTTTGGGGGTTTTTTTTCTATCCAGTCCTCAGCTGGGATGGTGAAGTCTCAGCTGTCAGTAAGGATGCGATCGAAGACGTCCGTAGTGCCATGTGTGACACGGTGATTGACGAGTGGGATGAGGACTTTGACAGAGGAAAGGTATGGAAAGAATGAATGCAAATAAGAGTTGAACAGAGGCTCCCAGTAGCTGAAACATCCCTCTATGTTTTTTTAATTCGAAACAGTCATAACCTGATGTTTTACGTATGCAATCCATCCTAAATTGGTGAAATTCATTGACCAAAGTTAAATAAGCAGTGTTTGTTAGCAGCCTTTAGTGAGCTGTGTCAATCTAGGGAAGGACCAAGATCACACTTTATGAAGAGCTGCTCTCAAATAAACGCACGCCACTTTAACACTTCTGACTGACAGGATTTAACTGAAGCCCAACACCACCACACACTTTTTAACCCCAACTGGGTTAGG
>NW_015150522.1:541549-544552 GCF_000732505.1 Cyprinodon variegatus | reverse complement strand
TTAAAATCAATACTTTGATTGGTCTAAATCTGTTTTTGTTCTCTTTTTATATCTATCTATCTCTATCTATATCTCTATCTATATCTCATTTCTTATTTACCTATTTTATTGCTTTAAATGAGATTAATTTATTCTTTGTTGCTGTTGATTCTAAACAGATTACGTTGACACCTTCATATGCAGTTGTCCCTTTGCTGGTAGGGACTTTGGAGGCAACCAGATGGACACGGGGATTTTAGGTTTTTCTAAATAAATCCGTTTGTTCAGAGATCTCCAGTCTGGAAATGGGACCTCGTTCTGTACAACTCAACAAAAAGGATCATTTTTTTTACTTTGCTTTAGAAACTTCATCTGAATGGGACTGTGTCATCAATTGTTTCTTTTCCCATGCAACTTTTTTATCTCTATGCAATTTTCTGACCATCTAGCTGGTCATAAAAAAACTGGGCTGAGACTCAGGAACCCAGACCTCCTTCCCCTCCCTCCTATTTCCTTTCAGTTCAGCCATTCTACTAGGACCACCACGTTTGCATCCTGTACATGTTGTAGAAACTGTTTTATACAATTTTAAGTAAGGGAATTATTGGAGGCACAATCGCATAGAAAAACCTGTTCTATCGAAATGCTTTGCCAACGTAGAAGACTGTACAGTCCGTCTTGTGCTGCCTGTATTACCCTTACATGCTGTAAAGAGTGGCCCATGCATTTCTTTCATTCTAGAGATGTTGCCTTGAATTGGTTACACCTATAGGATTTAATGTTATGAATATCTAATTTAAAGAACAAAAGACAGATCTTTAATGTACTAATACTCAGTTGATGGATGTTGACTTGAGAATTAACCTGCTAATGTGTTTGTGTTTAAGAGTTCCCTGTTTTCATGCAAGTTCTCTTCTGTCACTGTAGTTTGAATATGGGACAGATGAGGTTGGAACAGTCTGAACTTCTGTATGACATTATCATCAACTGTGAAACCGTAACGTAGGCTATGACTCTCAAAGAGGCGCAGAGGAACATTTAGTGAATGTTTGCCACGATTCTGTGTTTCGCACCATTTTTTTTTTTTTTCTGACCTCGAATGAGAACTTTCATAATGAAAGCTGCTCTTATCACAATACAGTTAAATACAAATGTGCAATAAAGTTGTGACTTTTGTGAGTGGATTGTGTTTTTTATCCACAGTTTTCATATTTGTACACGTACCTTTTTTTAAAAAGGTTGCTTATTTTTCATTCCTCCTTGTCAGATAGCTTAATAGATATTTGACCTATGCAGCTAAGCTTCCAACTAGAAGTAAAATGTGTAAGATTGAGAATGAAAATAAGGGTTTTTTCTGTTTCAACCAAGATTCCAAAAACAAATAATACTTAACGGTGGTTTGTGTGCAGCTAGGGCCTGGGTGATGCCCCTCCCTTTATACTTT
Organism: Cyprinodon variegatus; assembly: GCF_000732505.1. Taxonomy (NCBI): domain Eukaryota; kingdom Metazoa; phylum Chordata; class Actinopteri; order Cyprinodontiformes; family Cyprinodontidae; genus Cyprinodon; species Cyprinodon variegatus. The sequence continues at coordinate 543,129 of NW_015150522.1, read as the reverse complement.
ATACCTCTCCAAATATCCATACTGTTCTGCAAACCCAGTAGCTTTGTAATGTGACAGAACTATTGAAAACTAAAACAGTAGTGCTCTGATATTTTTTTTAGCTATTATACATGGACTTTTTAACAGAGGGGTTGATTGGTAACTAGATAATTTAGGCCAATTCTCAATCCCAAGTTAGTCATGTTAGGAAACATTCTAAAATGCTCTAGTATTTATTTTCTAAAATGAAATGTGTATGGTATGTCTAATGATATGTTGGTTATTAATGTCAAGGTCTACATAATTGTTAAAAAAAGTTAAAGTAAATTCCGAAGTCAGTCACAAATTCAGTCTAGAAATTCCGATCCCTAAATCAAGCATGTGAAATTGCACATTTTGAAAAGCAAAAGCGAGATTTCTCTTCTGTGAAACATTTTCAGCATTTAAATCATTTTCACAATGTTGAAATTCTTACACTAACAAATGACTAATCTGTTTACTGTTATTTTCAATTACAGTAACCATATTTTCATTTATAGTATTAAAATCAATACTTTGATTGGTCTAAATCTGTTCTTCTGAAACAACACAAAATCGTGTCATTAAGTGCAGTGATTATGGAGGACCAAAAGTAAAAGGACCAAATATAATTGTATGTTGTCATTAACAGGTTAGCAAAAATACCAACATGCGTGAAATATTTGCTCTAAAGGAAACTACTTTAAAAGCTATTGACCTGTACTTACCGTATACACCAACTGGAGTCATAAACCTTTAATATGTGATTTGATAACTACATGATCATCTGGAGGATAACAGCTTATTTCTATCTCCAAGGAATCTCATGTTTAACCAAAAACACAGTCAGCACTTTATAAAACATCACAGGACTAAATTGCTGCACTATAGCAGAAAACCAAACACCAATTAAATGCACTAAGATTAATGGGGGGAAAAAAGAACATAAGAAAAATCAATATAGAAAATAAAACAAAATCAACCAACACCAAGATCCTGTTGAGTGTGAAGTTGGACCGCCTGTCTCTCTTTTTGTTCAAGCTCTCTCTAAGGGCTGTGGAAAATGATTTTAGCTCGTAATCCATCTGTTTCCATTGTAAACACATTTAAATGCAATATCTTAACATAAATCCTTAAAAATTCCTGAAACTCGAGCAGGTTTACTCTAACATTACATTAAAAAAAAACTATCAAATTAGGTCAGTTTTTCTAGTTTTTGTGCAGTCACTTCAAATTAATATATATATATATATATATACACACAGACAAATAAAAAGTAGTTTTTTTGTTTGTTTTTCCCTTATCCTGTGTGCGTAAATTGGAAAATAAAGGTATTTAGTATCTGAGCCTGAGTGTAACTAATTTGCAATGTAATAGGTTTTACTGATTAAATTTTTTTTGCGCACAAAGGAAAGTAAACAAAACAAAGCCTATGTCAAATCTTAATAATTGTGCACAGAAATATATTTTAAAGCCAACAATATAAAAATCAATCCCCCCAACATCCTTTTGCCCAAATTAATAAACATATAATTTATGAAAAAAGAAAAGAAGTAAATTTATTTGTATGTAATCAAAAATGC
>NW_015150522.1:525065-540440 GCF_000732505.1 Cyprinodon variegatus | reverse complement strand
ATCAGACTCATATTCTGACTAGAATTGAGTAGGACTACATCAGGCTATATATATTGATCCAATTAGTTATAGAATTTTTATTAAACCTTATTGAACAGAAATTTCACTTCATGCAGCTCTCTTAATATATCTGAATCCCTTGCCCTGTTTTTTATAATTTTTTTTTTTTATTTCATGCTTTTCTTTGCCCCCATGAAACACGCTGGCCCCCTCCTGGCCCCCTGGTACATTTGGTCTAGAACCGCCACTGTCTCCATCCCAACCAAAAAATCTTTATCTGTTAAATTAATTTTAAGACCTATCTCTCCAGAATATTTTGGTATAATTACAATCCCCAAAAAAGATGAATAAGCTTTTCTTCATTATTTTTTACAAAAAGTGGGTCCAAATTCCATTTATATATATATTTTTTTTTAATAAAAAATGCTGTAACAGGATAAACATTATGAATAATTTTATAAGAAATTTCTCTTACTTTATTGTTTATTATATTTTTTTAAGGAGCAACCAAATCAACTTCCAGTTTATATGTTCAAAAGTGCTATTGAGCAAAGTTGAATTGAGTTAAAGCGTGACATCACAGCTGGTGCGGGAGGGGCCCCGCATGGGGGCCGGTTCCTCCCGGCTGAGGAGGCGTATTAACGAGCATCCGCCAGCGGCAGAAACACATCTTAGTCTGGAAACAAGAAGGAAGCTCGACAAATCCAACAGCAACAAGCTCAGAAGTGAAATAAACCAAAAAACGCGCATCTTGGTGCAGCAGTGGAGCGGAGGGAGGGAGGACAGCAGCGAGACGTGCGAGGCTGGAAGGAGGTAACGGAGCAAAGGAGGCAGGAGGAAGGCTTCCCCATCAGCATCAGGACCAGCAGGGATGGAGGGGGAGAGTCACGGTTAGTCTTTCACTCTTTTTTGTAGATCCTAATGCGTGTTTCTGACAAATATGTGCGTGATATGCGGTGCCACAGCTCCCAAAGCCATGCGTGATGCGTATTTAAACCCTTATCAGCAGTGCGTTTGTTTATCTACTGTAATAAACCCAGAGGGAAGCCTCCTTTTAAACAGGTGGCCTCTGGAATGCACAGCCAGCAGTGAGACATAAAAAGATCTGCATGCTGAATTATTGAGCATCATTCTGCAGCTCTGACAGGATGCTGGGAACTGCTTAAAAGTTGTCTCTGCTCTGATGAACTCATGCTGAGATCATCCACATGCATCACAGGGTGACCCAACCTTCACTGATGTTGTCCCTGATGTTTTACTGGAAATTCAAGTCCTGACTTCATTTTCTGAGAGGGACACAGGAAAGGATGGCTCAGCGAAGGCTGTGATTGAGCATCATCTCAATTATTTACCTATTTAGAGTTTCACTGAGCTTTGCGCTTCTCAAAATAGAGCCTCTTCCAGTGTGGCCTAATTGCAGGATTTCTTTAGATGAGATGTTATCAGGAAGGAGTCAACAACGATATCTTTTTTTATTTTTTATTTTTTTGTTCATTTTAAGGAATCTAACAGACCCATTTCAGATAATGCATTTTTTTCCTCCATGTTTTAGAAAAGATAAAGTTTTTAGGTATTTTCCATTGGCCGAGCATGAGATAACAGTTAAAGAACGACAAACCAAAGTGTGAGGTGAAGGCGAAGGGACATAACCACGCTGAATGTGCCTGTCAAACTGGCAGCTTGTGACGGCGAAATACACAAATAATAGCAAGTCATGTCATCACTGCTGTCTTTTTATAGGAAAGTATACTACTGTCAAGTCTTATAATTTTCCGTATAATTTATACAAACTTTATGCTAATAATGAGTGTGTTTTAAGGTATGCATTGTGTTTGTATCCTTTTCTCAAACTCTGCTCTGCTGATGTGGTGCTTTGGCCCTCACCCCCTCTGAGTCCATTGGGGTGCGGCTCTGTTCGCAACGCTCACTTCAAAGGCTTTCAGCTGCAGGGTGTCGAAAAGGTTTTATCTTCTCTCTGCATTTTTCCATCTTACCTGCACCTGTCAGTTCAGCCTGGTTTCTTATACAAAGGAAATGGTGCATCTGTTCATAGGCGCGGTGTTCTGCAGTTGCAGGTAGGTGTGGTAAATGTGGTTATGGGTGTCATCTATTTGCCCGTCTATGTTTGATCCTCATCTGCAAAAGGGTTGACTGGGTGACATGTAGTGACCTCTGCTCCTATCCTGTTATCACTGTTTGCTGCAGAAGATAAACACAAAGTAAAGGAAAAAAAAATAAGGAAAATAATACATTATATTTTAAATGTATATTTTTGAGAGAAAGTGCAATGGGAGATCAAAAAAACTCACTAAATCAGCCTGGTTTAGCGGGAATGCTTTTTCAGAAAGGATAAGGTAGTGGTTAAAGTTGTTGGGAAGATTGATTCAAGTAAAAACCAAGAACTTGTTAGAGGCTGAAAACATAGGGCATCATTTTGCAAATTGCCAAAGGTTCCTTAAAGAAGATTTTTTTATAAATTGAAAACTTAAACTTTTCCACTTGTGGAGTTCTGGATAGAGCATATTGAGAGACGAAAACATTTTTTTATGTCTTAAATGGAAAGGGTTTATATTTTTTTTTAACAATTTTTAAATAGTTACTGCTCTAAGTGAGTTGCTGTGTTTGCTAATGGCATGTTTAAGAGTCTCTACACTCCAGTTAACGTTACTCGATTATTTAATTAGTCGACAAAACTGAAAACAAGTGGAGGCCCAGACAGACAAGCAGAGCTTTAATGGCAAAGCTTAGTGCAAAATAAAACTTTTGAATAACCCACTAAACATTCAGCTTCAAAGTATGGAAAAGTGGTGGAACAACCATGAAAACTAGCTCTTGTCCCTGCTAATGAAGAGTATCCCCTCAGCTGATAACCCCAATTTCTTTTCTTGTTAGAGTGGTTTAGGTCATTTTTCTGTAAATATAACATTTTGCATGCAGACTAAATAATGTACATTTGAGTGTAATTCTCTCAGAGCATCTTCGTTTACAAAAGTACAGTTACATTTTTTTTTTAATTATTTCATAAATAAACAGGACTTTGCTTTGGCCCTTCACAATAAACCCCATGTAGAATAACCTGAAGTTTAAGGCTGTTTGTGATGAAATGTGAATAAGTTCACTTTTGCAAAGTGCTCTACTTCTGATGTTTGCAAAAGATTCAAGCTTCAAAGCTCAGGCAAATCTCAAATCTTCCACATTCAGGTCAAATAAAACTCTAAAAATAAATTACATTTATATCCTGAGATGAAAAACTGAACCAGATTCAAATAGAGTTCCTCTGTTTCCTAAAATAAACTCCACTGTAGGAAAGGAGCACAAACAGCTCATGTGAAAAAAGCAGGGACTTTGATCACATTAAAGTAGCCATTTAGTGAACATGTGCAATGTTTATCATCCGTGTTGTGCATGTTCAGTTAAATGCATCATAAGCAGGGCTGATTCAGACTCCTTCAGCCAGTTGTTAGTCACTCTGGGTGGTGTTAGCATTTGGGTGATGTGTGGGAGCTCCTCCAACACAGATCATTGAATTGTACAGTGGGGAGAGCTCACCTCCCCCCTGAAGAATCGCTAGGAGACAGACTACAAAGAGAGCATGGAGCATTCTTTCACATCCAGCCCATATTATTATTAGACCAGAGGAAGGGCTGGATGCTAAACTGCAAAAACATTGTTGGTCCTTCCTTTACTGAGTGTTGCTGTTGCACATTTTGTCCACTTGGTGGCATGGGCTGCACCAAGAAGCTGCTGTGAGGCTTTGTGTGGCCTCCACATATTTGTAATCATGCAGGACAACGCACTTATTTTGTGATCATTTATTTTTCACAGTTCAGCTGCTTGTGAATCACTAGTGACCACATCGAGTCACATCTGTAGAGTTCAATCTGTACTCATTATTACCTGTAATGCATGTTGCTTTGATCCCTTTAACTGAAAATAAACCAGGAAGAAAGCATCAACAATTAGCTGCAAGTGTTTAGATTCAGTTTTAGGATTTTTTAATTTCTTTTTTTGTATGTATACAACAGCTCACCACCTTAATTAGAAATAGCTATGGTTACTACAAAAAAGAGCCCTGCAAAACCTATTTAAACCACAATACAATCACAGCCTTCAATATTCTTTATCAGGATTTTCTGTTACTTACCAACATAAAGTGCAGCATAATGTTTGATCTGAAACTAAAGGATTTGAGGCTTTAAACTTTAGGTAGGCTTTGATTGGACTTTTCTTGCATGCATAGATTCTGATCCATGTTGATATTTTTTTTTTTACTGTTGGAAGATCAAGCCCCACAGCAGTGTCGACTTTTAAGGGTTCAAAATAATTTTCCTTTATGTTTATCTCGTTATTTATCTTATTTATTTCTGTAGATAAGCATCTCCGCAGCTTGATCCTGCCATCACGGTGTGTCCGAGGTGATGTGCGATAATTGTTTTCCGTTTTTCTTTAAACCAAACATAGGTTTTCATGTTTGATTTATTTTTAGGTAGAGTTTAAATGGGAGTTAATAAGGCTCCCTTGCTAAAAAAAAAAAAAAAAAAAAAAAAAAAAAGGTTCTTGCTCCTGAGCTGTGGACCTCTGTAGTTCCTCCAGAGCCATGGAGTGATTTCAGCTATTTAATCCTTACCATTCAGTTAAGCTTAGGGGTGTGACCGGGCCTTGCTGTCTCATAGCTTTATTTAAGGTCTGTCTGATGTGATCCTTGGTCTTTCTCAGACAAACTTGTGACGCCTTCACAGAATCCCTGCATCTTTACTGAGATTGAATTACACAATGGGTAACTCTGGTCAATAACAAAGTGACAAATGTTTACAATAAATTAGTTCTTTAGCGGTATCAGAATAAAAGGGAATAAATTAAAATTCACATCACACTCTCCAGATTCTGTTGCTTGTTTTCTTGTAAAATAAAGTGAAGACCTTAAATGTTTTTAAATACTTTTGAAAGGTCAATTCGATTCTGGCTTGATGTTTTAAATCAAGTTTAGGATAAGCTGTCTATATCTGTCTGCACAAGGAATTCTTAGAGTCTCTTTAGAAGTTTAAGCTGGAAAGATGCATAAAGAAAAAAATTACAATGTGCTTTAGCGCTGACTCCACTGTGTGCATTTCCTCTGAGGGATATGCAGCTGCAAGCATTTAAAGTAGCCACACAGACATTTCAGTTGGTGCAAGTGTCAGGGTGAAGCATTTGGGCCTCTGGCGATGAAAAAGGGAAACAACCAATGTTGCACTCATGTCCTACCGACTGAGTTCATTAGTGGCCACCTAGACAGAGTCAGGAGCCGGGTTGCAGTTAGAAGAAGCGTGATTGACAAAATGGGATAAGTTCAGAGAAGAATGCATTCAAGAGTGAAGGTAAACTCTTAAAATTAATAAGTGATTCTAAGCATTGTTTATTGTTTTAAAAGTGAGTGATCAACTTTGTTTATTTAATTTATCTTTTTAGAGGTGCAAATAGCAAGAAAATGAGAGGAACCGCTGCTGCTAGAAGCCTGGAAAATCAGAACTTGCTTTGGCTACATGCTGGCCCTTCATAATAAAGGTCCTGCATGGATTTCTGTTCACTTTTTCAGTCTGGTTTCAGTATCCCAGGCAGTGACAGCGAGGACAGAGAAGAGGGAGGCTGAGAGAACAGCATGTAAAAAAAGGGGGAAGAGGGGAAAAAAAACAAAAAACAGAAGTGATTTCAGCATCCTGGCAAGTCGCACATTTCAAATCAAAGGGGAAGAGAAAGTTGGTGAGTGAGAGAGATTTCCATTCTTTGCCAGGGAAAGCAAAGAAGTCATCTGTCTTGGGGGATTAAGTGAAGCAAAATCGACTCAGGGAAACAGCTGGGAGTCTCTCTTTGACAAGGAGTGACTGTCAACAGTCGCAGCAAGGATTCGAGGTTTTCTGAACTTCCTTTTCCCCTGAACCGAGCGACCTGTCGAAGAACCGAGACTTCACACGCTGATACAGAATCCCTCTCTGAAGCTATGGGAACTGTGAACGAGCTATGCGTGTCCAGCCTCCAGATGTTCTTGTGTCCAGCTATGAACACACCTCCAGGTAAAGAAACACTGAAATCCTTCTGTTGTAACATTTTCCTTAACAGTCAGCTATTAGACAGTTTACTAAGTGACAGTTCAGGCATTCCCATGTGACAGCTGCTATGGACTCACAGCCTCTCTGTAGGTAGAAACAGTCAGACCAAAATAGAAGTACTCTAGTGACTTAATCCGGCTGTCACTATTTAACCCTGTTTAGTGTGAGCTAATACTTTTACTACTAATCTCTACACTCTGTAAATCTGAAAACTAAAGGAATAGATCTCTTACTCTGTTCTAAAGTGTGTGAATAGATATTATTGAAGTAACTTCCCCCTGCTGCAGCAATACCCAGAACTGGACGATGACGAGGAGGATGTGATTGCTTCCCCACGTCGATTGTGTTGTTAGGTGTTGCAACTGCGTTCCAGTTAACTGCAGGGTTTTCCATTGGGAGCGTTTGAACAGTTTGTTGTCGTGACTGCAGCAGATTTTGTTGTTGGGTTTCGGCGGATCAGCTGACGGGAGTGTGCACTAGGCGGGAAGCGATGCTGTCTCTGTGTTTTCAAAACACCTGAATCAGCAGCAGCAGTTTTGTGTTTGAGGAGAGGCTCTTTTGGCTGTGGGTGTTTGATGGGGAAGTCAGCTGGACTGTTCTGCTTTCAGATTGATTGCAGAAGAATTTGAGCAACTATTGTAAAACAAGTGAAGTTAAAGGACGTGATTTCTTCGTCAGGAAATTAGTAGTAGATCTACAGTTGCAACCAGTATTGGTAAAGATAATATTTAATGTGATTTTTACGTCTCTCTAACATGTCCTGTCTAAAACAAGTAGTCATGTTTCTAAAAATCAGTGTAATTGTCAATTTGTGAGACCCAGATATTCTTAAGTTTGCAGGTCATAAAATATTGGTTGGAATATCTCTTACATATTTCCAAATAATTGTCTTTCTTCAAGATCCCTCTTATTTTGTGAAGCGCACCAGTCCCTCTTGCAGCCTGAAACCCACAAAACATGCTTTTGCCTACACACCTCAAGTTTACTATTTCTTCTTAATCTAACAACTATATGATGACCAAACTCTTCATTTTTGGTTTTATTAGATTCAAGGGGTTGTATAAAGTCCATTTATCCTTTTAATTTTGCTCTTTCCCTCTTCTTCTTAGTTGCCTTTAAGCACTAAACTCCAGCTGGCAACCTAAGCGTTTTGCTTCCTCCCTGAGGTTGATTTTCTGCTTTAGACCACAACAAATTAATCTTTTAGATATAGAACCTTTCTCCCTTTTAAACTATATGATAGCTGAACTTTATTTAGGTTTACCTCCTTGCAACTAACCATTTGAAAATGCGAGGATAATTATCATTGATGATGTGTGAGTTTATTACACCTTAATATCAGCCTCCTTTAATTAGATGAAACCCAAATTGTAGTTAAATGCTGAAACTGTGGTCTTGAGTGACAATATCTGGTCTGTGAAGTTTTGATTGTGATTACTTTTGATCCCTGATTAATACCACATCATCAAGGGGACTGTTGATTGTTTATTCCATGATTCTACGATATTGACAGAAATAGCGCTTAAAGTTTTCTTCTATGATTAATATCCTGGTCATGAGCAGACATTAGTGGGTTCGTTTAAAGGTGACATTGAAAACGTCTCCTTTTCAGGGGGAATTGCTGGGATAATTATCATTGATGATGCGTGAGTTTATTACACTTTAATATTAGCTGCCTGCTGTGTGTCAGAACTGATGTTTTCCACAATAGTTGATCTAATTAAGGCAGTTCTGTCCGGATATACAGTTATAATCTTCATTCTGTACATACTAAAGATTTGGAAAGGGAATGAGAGTGGCGTCCTTCAGCTGAGAACATAGTGCAATATTTTGATAAGGCTGAAGCCATGGATGTCTACTTATCTGCTAACAAGTATGATGTAATGATGTGATGATGTGGCCGACTGGAGATGTATAAAATGCCTTTTTAACTGTTAATGGAGGCCACTTCGAGGTGAGCCCGGAGGTGAGCAGCTGCCTTATGTAAATTTTAAGAAACTTCTCTGATCTGACTAAATTACAATTTCTATCAGAATCTGTTGTCATTTCTCCTGGTTATTTAATACATATAAGTTATGAAGTGTTATTTAAAGAGTTTGTCCCGAGTGATGCAGACACAGAGCCTATCTTTGACAAACGGATGGAGTTGTCAATATTAGTGAAAATTTGTTTTTATGATGTCACACAAGGAAGCAGTGTGTTTGAGGTGATACTTCATTGAGCTTAAGAATAACTTAGCTGGACTTTTTTTTTTAAGTATTGCAATCTTAGTGGATTTTCACTGCCAATTAAAGAAAGTCAGGTATTTAAATGGAATACTTTCACTGTTGCAATTGTGCAAAGAAAGGCAAGGGAAAAGCTATAAAGAATCTGTTTCTGAATTTATTGATATGTAATGATAATGATACAAATGCTTTCTAATTCTTATTTTATTAACTTCCCCGGTTGAAGCAGTTATAACCGTACAATAAACAAGCTTAAGAAAATGATATAAAATTATTATCCAAATGTGAGACATCAGATTTTATTTATACAGCACATTTGTCAGCTGTTGGTTTTCAAACAATAGAGGTAAATAAAAACTAGAAATGAATTTATCTTATATTGCTGTAGCATAATCTGAGAATGGAAAAGTTGGAAAGAAAATCAAACCTTCACTTTTAATACTTTATAGGGAAAAACTCCAACTTATATTACAGCTATAAAAAATAAACAGAACGAATGCTTACTTTTTTAAATATATGCTTTTTAAAAAGTTTTATTAGTGACTTTTTCTGTTAATGGTAAACATCATAAATAGGGCACATTTCTGAGGCCCATTTTTATTAACCTAGATTCAAAAAGGGAGTGATAAAAGAGCCTGCCATTTAAGAAAAGTAAAACTGTTTTCATATTTTTACTCCAGAAAATAGCTGACATAAAGAAGTCAGTTAAAGTCAGTTAAAACAAATGGAAACTGTATCAAACATGGCCAAACAATGACACTAAGAAGCATGCTATCCGATGTTTTTCAGAGGGAGCATGAAACCTCTTTGATATATTTTCTTTGCACATGAAAGCATAACCTCTATGCCTAATTATTACAGTCTTAAATATGACTGACCTAAAATGACCCAAAGTAATTTTTTGGGGAAATTGAACTTGAATATCTAATATATAATATTAGATATATGTCCAATATATGTTTTATTATATTAGTTTCCTCTATAATGCTTGTTATAAGAAATTATTAAGATAATTAGGGCCGTCCCTCTGTGTTGTACTTTAAATATTCTATTTATTTCCATGTATATTTTTGGATTACGGCTCTTCACCTGCAAAGATCAGTCTCACTATTACGTGGAAAGTAAGCATGCTAATAGATTAGTTATTCAGCCGACTAATATCAGCACAGCTGCCATCTGCTCTGTAAGACAGGTGGGTTATGAAACATTTGCTGGGACTCTGTCAGGGAGCCAATAGTGTGCAGGGTGTGGGAGCAGCTGAGGACGCTGATGTGCATGGAGACTCAGAGGAGGCCATTAGCAACAGCAAACTGCTTGAGGATTTCACCGGGTCAGCTTATTGCAAACGAACGGCTGCTGCCCTATTGGTGTCAGTTGTTGCCGACTATATTCAGCTCTTTTTCGTTCCCTTTAATGTTTGTTTGGATCCTTCCTTGATTTTTTTTGATACCTTTATACTCACTGAGTTTAGTTATTTTTATTTGCTTCTCAAAATTATTTCAAAGGTATAACATGCTCTTAAGTCAGATAGAAGAAAATGTGTTAATTTTCTTACAAGCAAGTAGATTTTCTTTGTCATAAAACACAACATCTTCTTTATGTTTTTAAACAATTCAAATTCAGTCCCTGTTTAAAAAAAACATATTTTACAGCCTTTATTTGAATAATAAACAGTAATAGCATCAAGCTGTGCTTTATTTTTATTTTTCTATGTCTCTTTATGCAGGTGTAGAAGCAAACATCTGTTTAAACATCTCTTTATCCTTCTTTCACTCCTACATTATTTTCTGCCTTTTACCTCCAGTTGCATCTGAAATAAAGCCAAAGCATTGTTTTTAAGTTTTTTTTTCTATATATATGATGAGGGGAGCATTATAGTTAAAGCCATATTTACTCAATTTATGCACTTCTCTTTGACACTCAACAATTCACAGTGCTAAACTTGAAAAAGTAACCACAGAAGCACAGGAAGGATACTGAAATGAACAAAGAAAACATGAAAATACTTGAAGAATGAGCCTAAAGTAGATGAAAGAGAAAAAATCTCAAGAATAATTATAAAGAACAATGATATAAACAAGTGCAGAAAAGCAATGATATAAATATAAAATATATCAAAACAAGTAGATGGTGACAATGCAGGCCCAAATTAAAACCATTACCAACACACAAGGATCATTATGACAGAGAACTAGTTTCTGATGCTCATCAATCACAAAATAGTTATAAAGTTATGCCAAAACAATCTAAAGTCAGTGTTTTTACAAAGAAATTGTCTTAGAAATGTAAAAGCATAAAAAAATCTCCCATTTTCCCAGGACAAATCCCTCAGCAGATCATTGCTGCAAATATGTTGCAAAGAAAAAGCACAATGTTGAGTTTTTTTTTTAAACAATATATTAATTCTTATTAAATCTTAAGAAATATTATCCACATAATGCTTTTAATTTAGTTTTTTTTTTCTGTTGTTGTTTTATAAGGAATACTTTTTTAAAACTATTTTGAACCATGATTTGTCCAAAGAAAATTTCCAAATTATCTTGAATTTAAAAAGATAAAAGGGATAAATATTTCATAGCTGTGTGCAGTTGCATACAGTAGAAGAAACCCACTGATATAAATGGACAGATCGCATGTGTTTTGCCCCCTTGGAGCAAAGATCTGTCTTCTGCTGTTAACTCACAGTCTGATGCCTTTCAGACACAGACTCAGGCAGAATCTGGCATTGCCACCTCCAGCAGGAATGTGTGGGAATCTATAAACCGATGAAGTCAGTCCAAAGAGCTTCAGAACCAGCAAATGATATCTCTGTTAAGAAGGATGTTCTTATGTTATTGTCCAGAAAACTTTCTTAAAGGTAAACATAAAATGCAAAATGCTAGTTTGTGTCCTTTAGCAGGAACTCTCTGTATTTCACATCCCTCACCTACATTTTTGCCACTCAGATTTCATCAGAACTATTTCTGAGCGTTTGTGTATCATCGACAATGTTTGCTGAAAGGTGTGCCGGTCTATATAATTTGTATACCTGGGATCTGATTGGCCACCCACAGCATGCTTTTCTACACTAGTGCAATCATGTGAAACGTGATACCAGGTTTAGAACATATTGTATTATTTCAGGGTCCGCCCTTCCTCTTATCCACAAAATTATAGGATGCATCGATCCTAAGGTCTTATTATTGCACCTATGAATGGAGTGTGATGCATTTAAAATCTGTTTATGTGGTGAGTCATGTGAAGGGCAGCAAAGCTCAAGGCACAGGTAATATACGCCTGATAACTGTATTTGTTTTCATAATTGGTGTTTACTCTTACAGTCAATTTTAATGGAAATAAAGTGAAAAAAATGAATACTCACTATGGGTAGCTATTATTATAACTAATTACTTTCTCTTTACTTTGGAAAGGATATATATATATATATATATATATACATACATACACTATATATGAGGTATACTTTGTTTCCGAGAAAAAAACAAAGGCAGTTTTTACAGATATTGACTTGAAACTGTCGGTGTACATTTACAGCACAGCTGTTTTCTGGATTAAAAAATAATTTAAACCAACAATTCATCTTCTAGTGCTTATCCATCAGGGTCACAGGGAACTGGTGCCTAATATATCTCCAGCAGTCAATGGATGAAAGGCTTCCCGGTGCATCGCAGGGCAACACTGAATATGCACAGTGTTTATCCATCCGGATAATGTTCATTAAGGAAAATTTCATAATATATGTGGGAAGTTCAATACAAATATTTTGGCAAACATTTTTTTTTAATTAGACCTTTTTTTTCCCACCATGATTTTCGAATTTCACCTGCAGTTAAAATAGTTTATCAGCAGGGGGCACTGTTGGCGTCTCTTGAGGTGAAAATGCACAATGCATCAAATGAGATTTCATTACTCAAATAAACAAAAGGTGACAGACAGACAGACTGACAGACAGACAGACAGACAGACAGACAGACAGACAGACAGACAGACAGAGACAGACTACTCAACACAAGCCTCTAGGTTCGAATTTTAATGTGATAAGCTTTAAAGTCTGGGAAACGTATTGTGTATTAGTTGAGGAATAATCTGATTTAATAATAAGAAAGAAGACAAAAAAATAGAAATTTTGTATTAGTAATTTTCCATATATAACATATTTCATTATACAATTTAACATAAAATAACATAATAATATCAAAAGCTGTGGGGATTTAAAGCTGAGGCTCTTCACTGGTCCAACCATGTTAGAAAGTAGTATGACATTCTCATTTCCCTTTTGCAACAAAGTATTTGTGCATTTTTAAGTTATTCAACTTAAAGGTGCTCATAGCCAAACATGGAGCAAAAGATGTCAATAATATCCATATAGCAGTGACAAACATTAAGCGCAGCGCTCTGAGATGTTGGATGTTGTTTGTTCTCTTCTTATTAACAGTTTCTTAAAAATAATTATTTATGTAGAGAGAATATAATACAGTATTGAAAAATACTTAGATTTAATATAATAGTAATTTGACTGGAATAAATACAAGAACGACTTTGTAAAAGTAGATTTTTTCTTTACATATTTTTATAATTATCTGTTAGTTTGCAAAGGGAGTCCCAGAGCAGAAGCTAATGCTGCATGGAAAAGTTTGGGAACCCCTAAGTTTGCAACAAACTAAATGCTTTACCTTTTCCTAGAATACCCTAGATTAATAATCAGGGCTCCAGATTAAAATAAACCAACATGACCACAAGGATCCTGGAGGAGTCATCACATCTACAAAAATGAATCCATATAACTATTGGAGTTTCAATTTTTTTATTCTGAAGTAATTACGTTTTAGATGCTTTTAATGGTTTATTAGCATGTATCCGAGCACCTACAAGCGAAAAGGCACTTTATAAGTATTTACGTGGTTATATAAGACATTTAACTAATTTGCTAACTTGTTGTTAAATAAGCCATGATGAGAAACATATTTAAATACCAAATTTAAGGGAAGGGAGTAACACTAAAGTAAACATATCCTTCATGCATAATAACCGAGTTTATGATATTTGTATTAATTCACCCTTTATAGTAGGATCCTGACTAACATTTTAAATTCATGTTTTATTTTTAAGACATTGTGCATCCATTTAAAAACTGCAGCTAAAGGGAATTATTATTTTTATTTTATTTCAGATTCAAAACATAACGTTGTTCAATTTATAAGAATAAAAATCCCCAAACAATACTTTAGAGGTTTAGAAATAAAAGTTGAATTCACACAGTTTACGTCAAATTAATCAGCATATCATTTATAACAGTATAGAATGGCTTTTCATAAAATATGTTATGATCTTTGGTTTATGTCCTTAATCCAAAAGCCTGATTTGAGATAAGGTGCAATATTTCTTTATGGATTTCCTAAAATACTAAATGTAAAACCCTGTTAATTAATTTATTGATGCAATGTTTCTGTGTATCTGTTAGCACCGGTTTCTAAACACCTATATC
The DNA here is from genome assembly GCF_000732505.1 of Cyprinodon variegatus. Classification (NCBI taxonomy): domain Eukaryota; kingdom Metazoa; phylum Chordata; class Actinopteri; order Cyprinodontiformes; family Cyprinodontidae; genus Cyprinodon; species Cyprinodon variegatus. The sequence continues at coordinate 526,644 of NW_015150522.1, read as the reverse complement.
ATGTGTTTTTAGTTAAAAATATAAATGAATTCTTGATCCAACAGTATCCAATCAACAGATTAGTTTGAACAAAACATGAAGGAAACCAGCCGCATTGTTTTGCATGAACAAAAAAAAAAACAAACAACTTTTCTCCCAACATATGGAGCGACGAATATCAGATGTTAACGTAAACACTTGATTAACTTCACATTTTCACATGGCTTCAGGAAGCTGCAGAAGAAAGTACACTTTGTGTGCTTTTTAACTAACTCCTGTAAAGGTCAAAAGGATCTCTGGTTTCATTTGTTCTGGGGTTTAGGCGCATCTCTGGAGCAATGCTCCAGGGCATGGATGAACTTAGCAACAATGAATTGAAACTTTGTGAGAGAGAGTTCATTTTCACACAGGCTGCATTGTCAGTTGTTGAGTTTGTACCAAACAATTGGTGCATTCACAAGTCGAAGCTTGTAGATAAGGACTCTGATGCGAAGATAAGACACAGAAGTTTTAGAACTATCCTAAGAAATTTTAATAAAGTCAGTAATGTAAGAGGAGAAATATCTTATTTTCTTTGTTTAGTGCATATATGTGACCATTCACTGCATAGGAACCTATACCCACCATTTTGTTTGCCTAAGCTGCTACTATAGGATACCAATTATGAGTAAAACCGGATGAAATAGGACAGTGAACAGAGAACGTAGAGCTGGCCTTCATCACTCTCTGTTCGCTGCATTCCTCTTCATCTCTCCTGTTTTCAACAGCAAGCAGGGACATGCTTTCTTAACTGAGAAGATCATGCTGGTGTTTCATTTCAACGACACCTTGATCTAATCTTGTTTATGAAAAGAAGGAAAAGGCATCAGTTTTCTCCCTTATGCAGACAAAAGAATCCCCGTAATAGCAGAAAATTCCCGTCTATTTGTTGTTGGGATCTTCAAGAACAATTCACAAACTCTTTTGTTTAAATTCCCCCGAAATTATCATAAAGTCATAAAAACACCCTTAGCTTATTGTTTTGTTTTTTTTTTGTTAACATTTAGGACTTTCTTAACATTTGGATAACACTTGAAACAAAGAATATGTTGTTTGAGATCATGATTAGATTCTATTTGATTTCTGGTGGCTTCCTTAACATCAACTCTTTCCCCGAAATGATTTCCATCACGCTATATTTAGCTCAATCCATCTTCCTGTCAACTCTGCCCAGGTTCCTTGTCAGTGTTTAAGCATTAAATCCTCGCAGCATAATGCTGCCGCCGCCATGCTTTACAAAGAGGGATGGTGTGTTCAGAGGGTTATTGCATCTTACTACTACGGTAATCTGACTACAACTCCTTATTCCGCATATCAGCTGTGTTTTCTACACGGCAGTGACAAGCTGTGAGGGATAATTCCTATTGGTTGGCTACTATATGTCCTCTTAGCTAAATTTTACCACCTTAGCAGCTCTTTTAATTCTGCATTTTGTGTCTTTTTTGAAAGAATGTGCTATTAAAATATTCTTGTTATTTATTATGAGGGATTATAATATTTATTTTTGTTTGGGGTCCTCGGAGGTGTTATGACCTGGCTCTTGGACCATAACAAATTAAAG
>NW_015150522.1:453176-524776 GCF_000732505.1 Cyprinodon variegatus | reverse complement strand
AGGAAAGGCCTTGGGCCATAACAGTAGGTACTGCATGGGGGTCGTGAAAGTTTTGGTTGCTTAGACTTTTTTTTAATGCATTTTTTTCCACTATTTGAAATGTCTTTAAATGCACATTAACATGAATTCAACAGACTTTAGTAAACAGATAAATGGAGGCAGAAGATGTCTTTAAGTCATCAATGCACACATTAAGCGACACACAGGAGCTCTTTCAAGCTGGGCACTGGGCACCATTTCATTCTCAACACCTGTCCCATCAATGAGGAATCAGAAATACTTTAATAATCCCAGGGCTAATTTAATCTCATTACATTACTCCATATGTAATAGAGTGATTATAGGACCAGTTCGATATAACACAATTTCATAGAATATATATAATTAGGGGGTCCCCGCTCCATCTCTCCATCCGTTTGGGGGTCCTTGGCCTGGAAAACGTTGACCCCTGCTTTACAGAACAGCTGAATTTTAACAAATCACTTTCATTTAACAACTACCCACTATTTTTTGTTAGTCTTTCTAAAAAAATAAAAAATAAACTAAAAAAAATGATATAATCAGTTAGGCTGAAGTGCCTGAGTAAGTCATCTGGTATGGGGAGAATGTTTGTTGTATAATCAATTGTAAAAGCAGGTTTGCAAATGTCCTCAGGAATCACAAAGTCTGAACATTCAACAGGTGTTCCAAAATGGTTTCAGGTTTTTGTTGTCTGGATTAACTTTGTAGCTATTTTCTGACTTTTGCTTCCGAGTTGAAAGTCTGAAGGCACAGCCTTCTGCTCTCTACGGATGTGGCTTTATGGAGAGCTGCCTCTCTGAGTGCGTCACATTCTCTCCCTGCCCCCACTCACTTTTTTCTCCCAACAACAGATCTTGGTAAGTGCACGTGCGCGTGCGTGTCGGTGGCCGCGCGCCCATACGGTAGCAAATCGAGCGCAACTAGTCTGGTGGTTTCTGCCAGAGCCGAGAAACGGGAGTGAAACCGGAAATGACGCAAGGCGAGTCTTCAGATTAAGAGTATGTATTATATAACTCGCATCGGTTTGTAGTTTATAATCAGTTTATGTGCACAGGTGTCAAAAGTACCGACATTATTTACTTCAGTAAGAAATATCACAAAAATAGCTTAATATTTCTCTTTGGTTCACAATTTTCATAGCAAAAACCTAGAAAGGGCTGTCTAGTTTTGCTCTTAGTTGAAATTGTCAGACAATAAAAGAGTTTTAGAGCTCCGGTTTTCACACAATTAAAGTTGCAAGTAGTGTAAAATTGAGCTCTAAACATAATAAACATATAAATCTGAAATCTAATAAATGGGGGAATATCTTGTGTCTCACAATATGAGCCATCAACTGAAATGTTTTTCAGTGGCCTGTCTTCATGTTTTTTTTTATTAGCAAACTATGCTCTAACTGGACAGATTATCTTCCTGATTTGCTGTTTTGTTACAATATTTAGTTATCAATATGTAGAGAAGTAACAAAACAGTTTGGAGAAGGTAAGGAGAAGAAAGTACAGACAACTGTGTTCAAAAGTAGTGAGTACAACTAAAAAGTTGCCAGAAAAAAAAAGCTACTTAAGCTACTTAAACACAGTACTTAAGTATTGCCTGGTTCTGCTGGAGGTTTCTTCCTGTTAAAAGGGAGTTTTTTTCTTTCCACTGTCGCTACAAGCATGCTTATTGTGAGGGATTGCATTCGAATGAATGATTCGATGCAATCAACTGGTTTTCCTTAGATAGAAAACTTTGAATCAATTTGACTGTATGATCTGTTGAACTGTAAAGTGCCTTGAGATGACATGTGTTGTGAATTGGCACTATATAAATAAACTGAATTGAAATTGAAACTATTTGTTGGTATTAAGTATTTAACACCTCTGTGCATGTACTTGACCCCTCACACCCCCTCCATGGACTGTTCTCCCTGCTGCCCTGTGGGAAGAGGCTTCGCAGCATTCGGTGCAGGACCAGCAGATTCTGTAACAGTTTCTTCCCCACCGCCATCCGACTGCTGAACTGTTGAAAACTAAATCATGTCACAGACTCTGCATCACACTGATAACAGCAAACCAAAAATCCTACATATTTTCAGCATATATATTTAATGCTCCGATTTCCCATATCAATGAGTTTTTTTGCACCATTTTTTTCCTCCCACATTGTTTACATTTGATCACTGCTGCACTTTATGGAATGGAAATGTTCATTTACAGTCTGGGAAACTGTTCTAAATAAAATTTGGTTTTATATAAACTGTGTGTATACAAAATGACAATAAAAATTGTCTAAGTCTATGATTGCTGTCTATAATCGATAGTCCTACTTAACATCTTCGCATTGTAAAGAAAAGTTTACAACTCTCATAGATAATCTAATATGTATTTATTGATTATTGAAATAGCATAAATTTCCTGTATAGATTAACATTTGAGGAGTTCAGTGTGAGAATGTATTAGATTAAACTGATTTAAAAAATAAGCATGATATAAACTAATCTGCCTATCTGCTTCTCTGATTTTACAAAATTTAATTCTTAACACAAATAAAATAATTTTTGCCTATACTTTCCATTTTTCTAATCACACAATGTAGTGTGTAGATAGCAATAACGTTTCACAGGAGTAGACCTTCCTATTCAATTCTATATTACTCTGCATATGTTTTTCTTTTATTATGAAAGGCAGAACAGGAAATGGTTTGTTTTGCTTTATTTTGACTTGACAGCTTCCTAAGGCTGGTTCTAGTCCTTCTAGTACCTTGAAACCACTCCCTTTGGGCTGACTTCGGTACCGACATTACTACGAACAGCCGGACATTACGATATATCCCACCTACATTTATTTGTTAAACAAAACTTTAAAGCCAATTGAACCTTTCGGTCGTTTTTAACAGTCAAACTTTTTGCTCTTGGAAATCTCCAGAAACTTTTTTCGTTCTTTTCTGTGCGGACTGACAGAGCAGCATGGTGTTAAAGTCGGAAGAAGGAGTCGGTGAGTAAACAAGTCAAAGAGACATTTTGATCAGAACCATGAGTTGATCTATATAAAGTTCTATATAGATAATTAACCTTGAAGCAGAGGAGAGGAGGCGTCTAGCTATTTTCTTATTTTCCTCACTTCTCAAGTTTACTCATTTTATTCAAATTGTATGGTTATTTTTAATATTTACACTTTTATTCCCCCCATCGCTTATATTTTTATCAAGCAACTAGTTAACAACACATATAAAGCAAAACAGAAACGTATTTCTAGTGAAAATTCTACCTCTTCCTGTTAAAACACACTTTCCTGTCTGTGCTCAGATAGTTCGGACACTTTTAACTAATATTCTCCCTTTATTTATTTTTTCTTTGTTTTTTAAATTTTAAAATTGTATTTTATTAAAAAAAAAATAAATAAATAAATATTCTCCCTTTATTTTTTTCTTTATTTTTTCTTTTTATTTAAAGAACAAGAAAAAGAAATAAATATTCTCCCTTTATTTTTCTTTATTTTTTTATTTTTTATTTTATAAAAAAGGAAAAATAAAATAAAAAAATATAAATAAATATTCTCCCTTGATTTTTGTTGCTTTATTTTTATTTTTGTTATTTTTGTTTATTTATTAAAACTAAAATTAAATGAAAAAAAGTATTCTCCCTTTCTTTTTTGTTCTTTTTTTTTTATTATTTTCTTAATCTAATAATAAATAAATAAATATTCTCCTTTTATTTTTTTTTCTTTATTTTTTCTTTTTATTATTTTTCAAATTATATTTTATTTAGAAAAAGGAAAAATAAAATAAATAAATATGGTCCCTTTATTATTTTTCCATGAATGCATAGCAACAAGTGGGAATGACAGCACCTCATAGATAAAGTCATTGTTTTACATTTGTCTTCATAGTACAGCAATGTTAACAACAGTTGGAATCCCTTTATTCAGCATTGTTTCAGCGTGTTGTGCCCCTGTAATGGGTGAGTGGGGGGGCCCTTTGCTTTCAGACAGAGGGCCTTTGTTGCTGATGCTTTCATCTCCTTGGTTTAGCCTGGCAGTATTATTAATTAGACTTTGCGTCACTGTTAATCATGTTGGATAATAGTAGGAGTCTGACTGATCCGGCTGGAAGCTTCTGTCCTGTTGTTCTGCAGGCTGGCGCACACATACAGCTGTCTTGTTTTTATTTTATTTTTAACTCGCAGTCAGACCAGTGAGATGATCAGTAGATTCCCTTTGAGCACATTTGTCTCTGCCACTTTAAAGTTGGTGGTCCGAGGGGTTAAAGTAGTTTTCTCCAATGGTTTTCTAATGAGCGGAGCTGAGAGCTCTAATGGGCCCTGTGGTACTGTGGGCCTTGGCTGGCACTAATGCCCTGCTAGTTTGATCATCTTCATCATCTCCCTGTAATCACATTTCTTTCGGCATCAGGAGCCGACCTGCTCTGCTCTCAGGTCATCATTCACCGTGCCCATTTCTAGTGGAAAATGGATTAAGAGAATGAAGCGATAAAATGCTGTCAGCTCAGTCCTTACGTTGAAATATAGTGGTATGAAAAATGAACTTGCTCTCAGATGTTGCTGTGATTTACTAGAAAGACATTTGTGTTTGGAAAACACGTAAAAATGTAATGTTTCTGGCAAAGAAATCCTAATTTAAGGGTAAATTATAACAATCTTACTACAGGCATATTTATTACACCTGCATTAATATCTGGAACCATACAACCTATTGGCTATATTTGCATATTTGGCTTGAAGTCATCTTGAGAGCATCTTTCCTGCTCATTTGAATGTGAACGTCACGCACGTCACTATAAAACTAATCAATCTCATTCCCTAGACATCGATTTTGCAAAAATGTAAAGGAATCGATTCAAAATCGATTAAATCCATTTTTTTTTAACCCAGCCAATCCAGTGTCACACCTGGTGAAAATGTAATTAACCTTTTATAACCTGTTTAATTGGAATTTTAACTGTTAGAGACGTCAGCTTTTATTGTGCTTATAATCAAAGTTTTGTTTAAAAGCAAACATTTTATTTGTTCCTATTGTTTTTGTACTTAATGAACCCCTTTTCTTGAATGATTTTGAACTCTACCTTGAAGTAGTATGGCATAAAGGCGATAGTTTTAGTAAAAACTGATTGTTTTTGGGCTGTTTTTTCACACCTGCACTGAATCATGGTGCAGGTGTGACACGTAAACTCCCAAATATCCCAGATGTCACCAGGCCATGTCCTTAGTTTATATACGAATATGTTGGGAGCATTTCTGATGATTCATCCTGTCAGTATTTACGGCTCTAACCATTTCATTTCAAAGCTGAACATGTGTCCCTCCTTTCTTCCTTCTCTCCTCTGTTCCGTCAGGTTTGTCTGCTCCAGGTAGAGACACGCCTTTAGTTTTGACTTTCCTGTAAGGCCTTTCGGTCTTATCAGTCCTGTCGGTAGACGCTAGAGATTTAAAATAGCAGCTGGCAGAACATCATGAAGGAAAGTGTTTAAACATGTTTCCCAATCTGCTCATTAAATAGAGCTTTACTGTTTTAGGGTTTGGCCGAAATGTATTCAACTGAGTCATTTTAGGATGTTAAAGCCATATTTTAACACTTTTTTTTAACATAGAAATGCAAACCTTTTTTTCTGAGGATATATTTTATATTACAAAAATCTTTGGGGGTAAAAGACAGGCTATATTTATTTAAAACACTTATTTGGATAATTTTTTATTGTTGTGTAAGGTTGAACTTTTAGTCCTCTACACAATAAACAGAGCAACGCACAAACAGGAAGCTGGGAGTTTGACGAAACACTCAACCGGAAACAGGTTTCAACACTTTTTGTAGGGGTTTAAAACGTCATTAAAGCAAAAGAAAAAAAGAAAGCAGCAGGCGAAGGGAAAGCCATCTAAAGCGAAGCTGCTTGTTGATTAAAACAAATCTTCCCAACTTTTTCCCACCATGTGTTTCAGGACGGGTATTTTTAACGGGGAGGAGGATGTTGACAATAGGACGTCCACTGATAAGAATCAAGGCTAGTGGCATCAGGGGGACAAAGGCGTGCATTGTGGGAAATAGCAGCTCTTCCGCTTTTGAGGGATAACATAGAGAAGAGCTGCATAGAAAACAGTAGCTGCTAATAAAACAATGGATTGTTCCAGAAGGTGATGCTGCACGGTCCATGTCGATGGATCTGGTGCCTTTGAGTTCCTGCATGCATGAAGTTGTTGCACATTTAGACTTTTTAACCCTGTTTGCTTTAGCCTGAAGCTGCACAGTGCAGAGGCCTCTCTATGCATTCTGCAGCGCTGGTTCCCACCCACTCACATCCTCTGGTCCTGACATTCCTGCACCGCATGTGTCGGGACAAGATATCCAGGCATCGGAAAATATGCCAGAAGAAAATTAAACCCTTGTCAATGCTGTTAAATATATTCTTGTGTATGTTGCAATACTACAACTATAATATTCTGCTTACTGTTACATAATCAGTTGAAGTAATAATCCAAATTCTTTCACTGTAAGAAGATAAAAAAAACATAAATAACAAAATAACAATACCTATGTCCTCTAGTCATTCGATGATTGGCCACAACTTGACATTTTACTTTGAAGGGATTAGAAGCGAAAAGAGCTTTGGAGATCATGCTGTGTGCTAAAGAAATTCATTATGTACGTATTTCTTTTAGTTTTCATTAAATTTTACAGTTTTCTCTGTTGTTTCTTATTAAAAAGTATAATAAAAATAGACTCTAATCTCATTGGTTAGAGATTTTATTTTGAAATTCTCCTCCATCAGGACTGATTGGTGACCAGCAGGTCAGATATGCATTTTTTCCCCCATACAGTACATTATAAACTCAGAAATGTATTTTGCACAAGTTTTATGCACGTTAACAAAATTGTCAAAACTATAACTTTAATGAAAGAAAAAACAACAATAAAAAACATCTGGAAATGGTTATGTTTGGGATACACAAATCAGACCTGTAAAAACTGTCTGAATCGGTCAAAAAAAGCATAATTAAGCTTAATACAACAGATCTGAGATCAAATATGCTTGAGGGTAAGGATACAACAGATTTATTTAGCTATATTTTTATTTCAATATATTTCTATAGTGGTTTGTGTGAGAAAAAGGTTTTTCAGCAATAGTATCAATCTTGTTTTTCTTATTGAGTTTTTATTTTTATTTTCTATTAGGTGTTATTTCCCCCCAAAATGCCCATAGTATTTTTTTTTTCTGGGAAATAACAGCACTTTCAGCCTGAGCTGAAACTAAATTTTTGCATTACTCAGGAGGTTTCGTCGCTGCGAGGCGACCGAGTTCAGGCTGCACAGCTATGAGCTTCAGTTTGACTCATCCGTCTCCAAGCAGACATGAGGCAAGCCTGTCTGCTCTGTGCTACAGGAACACCCTGGGCGGGTGGATCACTCATGCTGTAGAAATTTAGTCTGTAACAAATAATCCTGGGAAAATTGCTCAATTTCTTAGGACACATTCCCATTAGATCCTGTTTTACATCCAGCTGGTGTCGAGCAGATTTAACTCAATCTTGTAGGCAAAAGTCATTATGACCGGCCTGGAAATTAAATGTCTTAAATTAAATACTAACTGGGTCTTTACTAATAGTCTTAAGATTGAAAGTTTTATTTATCAGTCAGAGAAAAACGTTCATGATGTTTATTTTAACTTCATTTTAGACATTAGTCTTTGCTCAGCCTTTAACATTATGCAGATTCTGGTATATTTGCTGCTTAAGATCTCTTTTAAACATTAAATGATTTAACCTTTTAAAAATGCACTAAAAGATGCAGTCATTTATGGAAAAATAATGAATCAGTTTCTGGGAAACATCAACGTTTTCTTTTCCATAAAGTCAAACAGGGCTTTTGAGCTAAATATAAAATCTTATTTTTAGTGTGACATTAATTCAAGCAATTCAGCTCAGTTCTGTTTCATTAGTCATAAATAGGATCTCATCCTTTTTTCTTGTCATGCGAGGCTATAAAACAGGAAAGAACAGAGAATGCTTGGTTTTAAGGAAAAGCAGAAATGGTTTAAAAAAACAAAACAAAATTCATTCAGCTAAAAATTTCCCAAAAGTTTCGAGTCAGAGCCAAATGCACACAGGGGCATCTACATATTTAGATGCCAAACAGCTGCTTTTAAAGAAAATCCAGCTGAAAACCTTTTTTTCCCACCATCACAAACATAAAGCACCCTGCTTACTGGACTTATACTGTAGCTGTGTTTTTCCCCAAGGAAAACCCTATTGGCATAAACACTACAACTCTTTGAAATATATTTTAAACAACTAATGATTATTTTGCTCATCGATTAATCTTTTAATTATTATTTCAATTCATTGATCAATAATGTGAAAGTCAAACGTTCCTTAAATAAGACTTTTTACAGAATTAAACCTGGTGAAACCAAAATGTTTCCACTTCAGAAGTTCTGGATAGAGCATATTAACAGAAGAAAAAGATTTTTCTTTTATCTTAAATTCAAAAATGTTTTTTTTTTTTTTACACTTTTAGTATAATTACTGTTCTTAGTGGGTTGCTCTTTTTTTTAGAGTCTCTATGCTCCAGTTAACTATTAATCAATCGCTAAATTAGTTGATGATTAATTCAATTATCAATTAATCACAAATAATTGTTTCCCCGCCTTAAAATATGAATATATTTTCCTCTCAGAATAACTGCCCAAAATTATGGAGAACCAACTGTGCCATATTTGAAATATATACATAAATAAATACATAAATAAATGAATACTCAATAAATAAATAGGCATACAATTAATTGCCCAAAAAATACAATAAACAAATAAATGTAGGTAGAAATTAAATTATACGGTGAGACATAAATGCATATAACTCTTTTAATTAGCTTCTTTAATTATTCGCCTTTGTAATGATTACCTTAATTTTTTATCGTCCGTTATAATCTTCAACTTTATTTATTTATTAGTTATTTTTTTAAGTATTTATTTATGTGCATGATATAATATTTTTGTCTGTTTTATTCTTCCTTTGTATTTTTTTACCCTTTATTTCTTTAGCGTTATTTATTTCTTCCTGTCGTATTTACATTTCTGTATGCATTTCTGCCTCATTATGTAAACGAGGAAGGGGTGTGTCTTAGAGTGTCAAGATTATAACGGACAATAAATAAATAAGATAATTATTACAAAGGCGAATAAATAAACAAGCTAATTAAAAGAGATATATACGTTTGTCTCACTGTATAATTGAATTTTTACCTACATTTATTTGTTTATTGTATTCTTATTTATTTATTTATTTATTGAGCATTTACTTATTTCTGTATTTATTTTTAAATATGGCAGAGTTGGTCCTCCGTACCAAATAATAAATGATAGAGAAACTTTTTCAGACTTTTTCAGCAAAGATTTATGTCCCCACTTAAAAATAAATGAGCTTAAAGGGCTTCTAGTGCTAGTATTCCCATGCTGTTTAGCTTTATTTTACTGTAAGAGGGGAGGCAGCAAGCAAAGCAACCACTGGGTGGAGCCTTCATGTTAGTAGTAGGGACAGAGAGGCATGAGCAGAGGGATGTGAGGGATCCTCCTTCCCAAACAGACTGTGTCAGTGTCAGCGTGCAGCGAGCGCACTGTGAGAGCTGATAGCAGGGCTGAAAAGATCCAACTGTATCTCTGGCCCTGCCTTGAGGAGCAGACTCCTTCCATTTGCCACTTGATGAGGATGTCTGAGCAGTAGGATCTGATTCCTTTATCAGCCGGAGTAGAAAGAAGAGCCAAGAAGAAGGAAAACTGGGGAATATCTCACTCAGGTTGGCGCTGAAACATCATTCTGTTTATTTCTCAGCTTGTGTCACTCTCTACTAACCCGTCTGTTTTGTTTGTCTGTGGGGACTTTGCTCGGATTTCTCTGCTGTAACTCTGAGACTTTGGTAAATCAATAAAGCCGTAGAAGGGACAGAAACCTTGTCAACCACTTGTGGTTTGACTCCTCTCTGTGAATGTCCTGTCATTCTCCATTCTAGCTTGTTGTGGATATCAGAAATCCTGTTGTTGGTTCTTGTGCTGGGATGATTGAAAGGTGGGTCAATAACTGGACAGCGGGTTGCTGTCAGTGAGGATGTCAGTTCTCTCAGAAGTTGAGGGGGATGGTGCTTAATGATTGACTCCTCAGAAGTGTAAGGGAGAAGGGTTTATAATCCGACACAGTGTTCCAGTCCTCCATTTATTAGATTACATTTAAAGTAATTGAAATGCTAATGTTGAAGTATGAAAACTCAGACCCTGTGTTTGAGCTTTGCAGAGGAATGTAACTGTTTCCAGACACAAAGAAGGAGTTGTGATCATCCCACCAGTCTTCCCTCTGACTGCCACTGTATGACCCACGCCTCCTTGGATTAACAACAGGGCTCCTTCTCCTGTAGTCCCTCTGTCACTTTAGGTCCACCTACCCACGGACCGGGGAAAGTTGGATTCTTATCGCCATCTTTGACCCACAGCACTGTTTAGATGTGTTGTTCATTTATTGGGGTCTTTGGATCTGGAGGGCATAGTTGACCAAGTTTCTTTGGTTTAATCACATAAAAGGCATTAATTCCTCCTTTGTTACATGTTGGTTTTAGAAGATAATTTTTGCCTTTGGAATCAGTTTTAATACTTAGATCTAGTCTCACGTGAGAGATTGCATTTGCTTTTGTTTGCTTAAACAACTTAAAGCTGCAAAGAGCAGAAAATCCACCAGTGTTTATCTCCTGGACCTCTGTGTGCTTATGGTCGTGCCTTGGCCGGCAAGAACTATTGATTCTTTGCATGTGTTTTAAGCTGGTTCATCAAAATTTATCATGAACTATCCTGGTTTTTGCACAATTTGGACTCTCATCCAGTGGAATATTTAGCGGAGCTTGGTGCCTTTTAAACTTTCAAAGTTGTTTCACAAATCATTTTAGAGATGCACAATTCCTTCCTCAAATATTTCAGTACATGCATACGTAATGTTTTTCTTCTTCCATCATTCATATGGCATATTTGGACCAGAGCTGATGTCATTCGGTTCGTAAGGACGCATTTGTTATGGAATATTCCTTTGCTAATTTATTTCCCCTATTTAATTAAAAAGACGGTCTGATGTTTACTGGATAAGGTCATTGAAGTGGCTCTGGGTTGGATCTTAGGTCATAAATATGAAAATTGGACTCTTTGCAACCTTTTTATCTTCTTTTATCAGTAACAGCATCCACACTGAAGAGTGTTTACATCACTACGATCTGCTAGCGCTGATATATGGCTCATTGATTATTAGCAAACGTGGCCTTTTTAGATTAGCTCAGATATCGGCCTATAAACATTTCAAAAATAAAATCTTTGAGACACTGGAGGAGGAGACGACAATAGACACTGATGTTGTTGGTTGTATTTTATTAATGAGGAAACTAGAGGAGAAGATTTGAAGCGATAAGATGGAGCAGGTAGAGAGGAGTTGTAATGAGGTCTAATGGAAAGGGTGTAGTGGCTGTTAGAGGTATTATTAATCCCCACATAGGTGAAGAAAAAGCTTTTCTGCACTGAGCACTTGATGTAAGGAGACAGGTTGTTGAGCAGCATCATACACCGTGTGCACAAATGTAATCAGAGCGAAAGCAAACAACACATGGTTGCAGAAACTGCTCCATGTTTGCATAATTTCTCTGTCAGCAGATGCAGTTAGTTTGTTATAAATCTTTGAACTTATGGGTGTTGGATTAGTTCATTGCACTCTTCAGCCTTTTATTTAAAAGTGCACTTATGGTAGCTGCATAGATAAGAGGTTATTCAGTGATTGCATGATTTTTTTATGTTTTTTTTTTCTGCAGCAAGTTTGTACCTCCAGTGATGAGCAAAGCCTCTTAATTTGGGTCACATGTGAAGTGGTGGGTCGGTGGATTTTGGGGGGGGTCCTTTCTGCACTCAGATTTCTAATTTCCTTATTTTCCGAGGAGAATTCTTCAGTGATCTGGGTGGAAATGAGGCGTCTGCCTTCCTCCGCAAGGATGGCAATCAGAATGGGTATTAGTGGCTTTCTCCCGCTGAGGGAGACGGAGCTATATTTGATACCTCCCTTGATGTAACCCACCACAGTCCTCTCTGCTGACCCAGCCCTCACTAAAAATGGATCTGCTTCAAAATGCTCAAAGATGACAAAATTTAAGGGCACGCTTATGGTCACAGAGAAAATGTGAATTATGTCTTTTCATTAGAAAATGTGATTCAGTATATGTAGAGGGCAGTTTGCAGCAACGTGGTGCTGCAGCGTTGAATAAGGCAACCTGATTAGTTTAAGGGAAACAGTATTGACTTTTTCCAAGTCATAAATTGGATCGAAAGGCACTCTAAAATAATGAAAGCTGGGACAAAACATTTGATTTTACTACAAAAATGTGTCTTTAAACACTTGATAGAGTGCACTTGGCATTTATTTTTTTATTTTTAAGGACTTGTTTTGTTTTTCTAAAAACACAGTGGCTTAATGCTTAGTTTCCTGATTGAAACCAACTGACTTCAGTGTAAGTGTTTTATTTACATATTGCAGATTCTCTCTTAAAATCAGGGTTGACTCACTTCCAGCGAGCGGAAATGAACAATTATGTTTCCATGCACTGGTGAAGCATATCTGAAGCATTCTTTTAAGAAAAAGTCAAAAACAGCCAATTAAGTAGTTGGCCAACAACCTCCTGAAGACAATTACGGGTCAACTTTAATTTGGAGACACGATTATCATAACTATAGAAATGTTTTGGCAAAGAAATAAAAACAAACATAGCAGATTTATTTATACCCACCCGAGTAGGAAGGGAATTCTTCTCTCTAGGAATTTCATCTTTCTCTTTGGATTTATAGGATCTTATGTCATGTCTTGGAAGACTTTGTCCAACCACGTGAGCCTACTATCACAGTTGCTTCAAGTGTCATACAACATGGGTGAAGAAAAACAGAGCACAAATATTTTCTAGTGACCCTTTGTTGAGCTGGTATAAACCAGATTAATACATGTAGTTCAATCTGAATTCTACAAGGTATTAATCTGGAGAGCCTCCTGTAGAAAGTGTTTGCAAAAGGGAGGGACTTTCAGTACAATTCTTTGAGCTGATTGGACCAACTGGAACCTGCCTCCTTTGTCAACCTTTTATCCAATCAGAGCAGAAGCTGTGATGTATTAGTTTCTTGGTTTGTTTCAGAACCAGAAGAGTAAACTGATCAATCAATCTGGTTGTGAGGAACAAACATGTCAACCCATCCACAAAGGCCCAAATCACCCAAACAGACAATCTTCTGGTACATCCAGTAGCACAGCCATGTTTGTCTAGCTTCAGCCTGGTGCTTCTTGTTGACGTCGTACATGTCACTACATTTCAGTGGTTCGAAACATTTCTGTATTCAAGGCTTATGCATCTATTGGCTTCTGGCAAGGTCTATTTTCGGGAGTTTGTGAATTCACACATTTTACGACGATTCATCTTTTATCAATTCCTCAAATTTTAGGTCCACCCGAAAATTAAGAAGTGACTCATGTTAGTCTGATTTCTGAAACATGCACAACTAAAATGGTTAAGGCTTAAATGCTTAACTGCTTGATGCCTTTACATGCTTAAAACAGTAGGAGTTTGTAGATTTAAGAGATTATGGAATTGGGATAAAAACTGGATTTTTTCAGCTCTTTACCACCAATCAGGAATGAAAAGCTTAACCTCAACTGGTCAACTAATTTGACAAGTAAAAGTTTTATGGATTTTTGTTGTTTGACCATATGTTTTTTTATTTAATTTGTATTTTTGTAACATTGGGTTATGGCGAGAAGTTGCACTTTCCTGACCCAGTGCCAACAGTAGGGAGAAGCACAGAATGGGTGTGCATATGCAGAGTCATGTTAGTTTCCTGCTCTTTGTGCCTCACTTCAACTTTTGTATGCACAGTTTCACACGCGCATAGAAAACAATGTTGCCCTGAATGACCTGTTTTCCAGCTTCTCCGTAGAGTTTTCTGCATCTGAAGCATCCAAAAGGCTCAACGCTCTAAATGTGGGCAGAAAGGATGAGAACACTCGCTTTTTTTATTTCCACTGGACAGAGAATGCTTATTTGCCTTGTCAGTGCAGAAGATTGCAGACTAAGAGTTGACTGTTGCTCTCAGCATTTACCTAATTGGCTGCCTGTTATTTGCAGAGTTGTGGGAAATTGCCCCCAGTCTGAGCATCTGTGGCACAAGCACTTAAAAAACAACATCTTTCTTCTCCTGCAATGCTGATTAATTAGAATTGGGATTGATTTTAAACACAGTCTTAAAAACTGTGTCTCAAGTCCTTCGATTCATTCCGTGTTTTTCCTTTTCTGGCTTGAGTGATACAAGATAACCGATTTCTTGCTCAAATTATCTCTTTTCTCAATTGTTTGCTATTTTTCTCGGAGCCAAATTATAGTGTTCTCTGCTGATCATCTCCTGTCCGTCTTACCAAGTTTTGGAATGTTCTGGTTGCCTGAGTCGTGCTGCACAACCCCACAATCATGTTTCCAGAAAGAGAAATTGACCAACTGCTATGCAATTATTGTCCAGAAGCATCGTTGTCACTTCTGATTATAAAGTCCAAGTACAGTTGTACATTGTGGTTTCCTTCGATAATGAGAGAAGTTTATGGGATGACGTCGCAGTAGGTCGTAAGGTATGAAGTGTGAAGGGTGAGTGTCAAACTGCCTCAGGAAGAAAACAGGGTTTTGTTTTGGTCGTCCTTAACAGGCGGGTGAAAGGCACCAGTTCTGTCCTGGTTTCTATTGTCCATTATTCTTTAGTCAGACATTCCAGTAGATGTCACGGGAATTAGCCTCTGGGAGTTCAGGCTTACATGCCCCATGTTATTAAAAATAAGTAACCTCTTTTACACGAATTGTTCTCAAGGTGAAAAGTTCATTCACCGATTTAGGGGAAATGGAATCAACGGCTGTATTTTTTAATAGAAAGCTGGGAACTTAAAAATCAAAGACCTCGTATATTGAACATTTCTTCCTTCCTACATTCAATCACTATGTAACACTTATTTTGTTAAATGTTTCTAGAGTTACACAGGGTCAAGATTTCTCTTTGGACCTCCAACCTTTGAACTCTGCCGCTGCGTTAATAAAGAGCTGAGGTCAGAGAGCGGGGCTTAGGCTCGGCCACAGGAGGAATCATAGAAAGAGGCCTGCGTTATTAAAATTCAGAAACACAATTTAAACCGCTTAACATATTTACTTGCAGTCATCATCAGTGTTTGCAATATTACCTTCTCAAAGTATTACAATGGGTACTAAATTACAAGTGTTGGGTTATTGCTCTTATTTTGACCAGTTGGTTGAACTCTAACTGACCTTTTGGCCAAAATTTGATGGACATGTTTTTTGGCCATGATGCTTTAACTCGCCAAGAGTAGTGAGGCCCTGTTCACAGTTTTTCTGGCCAACACTGAAAACACTTTAGGACGCATTTTATTGAGTAGCTCAAGTTTTGACTGCTCCAAATCTCCTTAAAGCCAAAACTAAATTTTATTTATTTTTTTTATTCAGCAGTGGTCTTGTAAAATTACTAAAATCCTAGAAGTCAAATACTCTAGTTAATACTTCTTGGTAATATGCACCATAATCCATGGACACCATGCTATTTTGTTTAGTAAGGGCATTGTTAGCAAGACTTGATGAAACTTTAAGTGTCGGCCTATGAAGTACTTCTTGTCTTACTTCTTAATAAAACTTCTTATTCACTAAAGTTAGCAGGTTAGTATGTTTTTTTACACACAAGTGGACCTGCTAACAATCTGCATTTGGCTACCTTCCCATTACCAAGAAAGCTGGGTCTAACCCTAGCTGGAAAACTGCAGGGCCTCTGTCCCCCCACCGCTGTGTGTCTGGTGACGCCATCATGACTAAAAGTTGATAATGTCACCAGTGTGGCAGCAATCAGGATAGTAAACAATGGAGAGCATGGAAGGGAGCCATGGCCTAGTCCATGGTCTTTATTGCTCGGCTCTTTTGTTCGTCCAGTCCATTGTACCAGTGCTGCGCCATTTTTAACGAATGGAAGCAGAGTTGTTTTGGCTTGTTAGATCAGACATGACTGGCGCAATATGCTGAAGTCCTTACCTTAATGGTTTTAACGTAAATTAGTGCGTCGACCTGGGTCAGATTTACTCACTGTATGCCAATCGGAGCTGAGCTCTAAACCAAGACGCTTGCTGAGTCGTTTGACCTAGGTCGACGCGGGACAGTGAGCTGTTCCCACTCAAACTAAACGTTTTTTTGGCACCAACAGCAACCGGAATGGACAGATTTGAGTTTAATGTGAAATGTTACTAAGTTAGAATAATTTCCCACTAAATTCATCAAATGTAATCTGACATTCGTACACTAATATTTGTTTCTTCATTCTATTAAATCGGCTATCAAAAGCATCCATTTGCGGCTGCAAATTGAAGTGTTGTAAGGTTACGCTTTCTTGATATACGAGTGTTGATGAAAAAAACTGAGGCTCCATCTCATATCCCTCAGCATAAAAGTAAAAGAAAGCAGTAAAGGGACTGAGAGTTAGCTTTATCTCAGGGTGATGTTACATTCAGGTTGCTGATTTTGTTCTCTGTGCAGGTAGTGCCCACGTACAGCTGGTTTTAACTAGGACACGCTGCTCGGCCCCCAGCTGATGGCACAGGCCAAGCTAATTATAGGCTCATATTGTGAGAGAGATACTTAGAGCACTTTGAAACCCATCACGTTTGTTCTCCCCTGAGTTTTTATATTGTCAACAAGAGGTTTTCTGCTCTTCAGGGGGAACCTTACTGCTGCAGAAATGAGTCCCAAACAGGGCACAATACTTTCATTTTAAAATAATGAAGATTATAACAATTCTCAATAAATAAAATAATCTGCTGTTTTTATTTTAATTTTGATATTTAACCTTCTGCCTCTGCACTCCAAATCCCTGACCCTGGCTTTGCTTTCACCTTTTGGTTTCCAAAAAAAAAAAAAAAATTAGAAAGTATAATCAGATTTTGGTTCACCATTGCACCCCTTAGGGATATACTTAAGGAGTAGACGTGTATAGATAAGCCTACTGATGCTAACCTTTCATCTTCTCTTTTATCTCCTTCCAGTTCCAGACGATCTCACCCCGGAGGAGCAGCAGGAGCTGGAGAATATCCGCCGGCGAAAGCAGGAGCTGCTAGAGGACATTCAGGTAATGGGGAAGAAACAGGCAGTTTTAATAGCATGGGTGTAATAAATATATTGTTAGAAAATGAATGAAATGCATTTTGGATTGCTTTAACCCAACATAAATAGTGAAATTCTTTGCCTAAGTTGTTTTTGTGTTTTGGGGTCAGAAGCTGTTGCTTATTTATTTCCCAGTTATCTTCTGCAATCCTTGTGGAATTTGAGGTATTTCCTACCAATAGGTCAATTCCTTTGAAACTGTTCCCTCCTCACTGCTCACTGGTTTTTCTTCCTTAGGTGTCCTACAACAACAGAACAAGATGTTTTTAGGTGTATATTTGAGTCTTATTTAGCACTTAAATCCACATGTGGGGTCAAAATTGACCCTGTGTGTTATAATTCTTTATAAAACATTCATATTCTGTTCGTTCTCCAGACAAAGGGAGAAAAAACATGTTTTGACTTCTGATCGTACGGATTGATCGATCAAATGCTATAATCTGAATGGCTTGTAAAAATAGGTAGATGTCAAAAATGAAATTCCTCTTTTGTATCATCCTAACCAAAATGATAGAATTGTCTTTAGTTTATTGCAAAAGGACAACAATTCTAATTGGTGTGATTTTTGACCCTACTGGTGGAAGAGTGTAGATATTGGTAGGTTTTGCATCCAAAGGTTAAAACTGGTTTAAATTTAAAGTGGATGTTAGTAAAATAAGAAAATGAGTGTCTGAGTGAAGGCAGGGAAGTGGTCAGGGGAATGTTTGTGTATTCAAATTAGTTTTGAGTTTCCATAGAAGACATTTATTTGATTCCTGTCATGACCCGTTCACAGCTGATTATTCTAGATTGCAGCTCAGGTTAGTCCTGTCACTCAGTAACACGTAGTAGTGAGTGAATATCCCCCCCAGGGGATAGACGTAGGGTGAGTTGACTTCTGCTGACCCCTGTGGGCTTTGGAGGTGGGCTCCATTACTTCATTTTTACGAGTCTGGGACACTGATGCTGCCCTTCCCCCTCCTCCCTTTCGCACCACCAGTGTTGCTTCTGTTCCTCCACCCTCCTCACCCCCTCAGTTGTCTGACCCCACTCCCCTTTTGTGACTCCCTTCTCTCTGCTACTCCTGAGTGTCAACCCACCACAGTCCCTGTCTTTTTTTTTTTTTTTTCTGTATGAGGTCTTTGTTTTGGACGAGAAGCATCTGAGGAATGTATTGTGATTGCACTGGCTTGAAAACACAGATGTGTCTTTTGTGGTTTATCTTTGCTAAGTTAGTTTTGTCCACATTGAATGATATGCTATCACTGAAGCTGGGTATGAATGAAGCTGCTCCGTGAATGGGAATTCTGGATTCAGCATTCAGACAACAAAAGTTTTGTATTTCATAACAAAAGGCAAGTGTTTCCTTAAAAACTAAGAATGTCCATTTTTGTTTTCTCATATAAAGCAAATGTTTCAGAAATCACAAACTGTATCTGTAAAGTATCTAAAGTATGTAAAGTGTCTAATCCCTGTATTGTTTATTTTAGTTTGTGGTTTACTAGATTGTGATTATTATTATTCTGTATATCAAATGGGATTCTTTGTTTCCAAGTTTGAAGACATTTCACTTTTTAATTGAAAAAAGCTTCCTGGATTGGAAGCGAAATGTCTTCAAACTTGGAAACAAAGTCCAGTGGATTGTTTTTTAACTTTTTGGGAATTTGGAAAAAAGATTCTTGAAAAAAATAGAAGCTCAAAGCATAAACATAAACTCCATTGTGGTGGCCTTCCTCCTGTTCAACCATCCATCTATTTTCTTACACCCTTATCCCAAGTGGGGTTGCAAGGTGCCTATCTCCAGCTGTCTACTGGCGAGAGACGGGGTACATCCTGGACAGGTCGATGGACAGGTCGCCAGTCCATCACAAATAACCTAACATGTCATGTTTTTGGACTGTGGGAGGAAGATGGAGTACTCAGAGAGAACCCACACATGCTCAGGGAGAACATTCAAACTCCATGCAGAAAGACCCCGGGCCGGGAAATGAACCCAGAACTTTCTTGCTACACACTGCGACACTGAGCAGTCCTTTCCTGTTAAACCATGATTTTCATTTGCTACAATGATTGGCTAAAACTGAACTTCGGTAGGCGGGCAGCAGATGTCTCTTCAACCAATCAGCTCTGCTGTATGTTCCTCCACTCTCCGAATAATGATGGGAACAGATTCAGATGATAATGTGAAGGTCTAACTTAAAAGTTCTACACAGTCAGTCTGGGACACCAGGTTAAATAAATCTTGGTCTGTTCAATGAGAGCAATGATCGTCAAGAAAGTCAAATGTGAAAGCAAACAATGTAAAAAAAATGTTTTGGTTTGGACCAAACTTTCCTGGTGTAAATACACCATTACAACCAACAGGTCTGAGAGACCTCACCACATTTACTACACGTACTACTTACCCCATGTACCGCAAATGTTGGAGAAGAATCCGCCACTGTTCCGCCTCCAGCCGTCGTCTTCACTTATGGATGAAGAGCTGTCAGTCAAATGTGTCCTGATGCTACTTCCTGTGTGATTGTGTCTGCAAGGCCCAATCAGGAGGAGGCTTACAGTTTGTCTCCGCCCATCCTGTCAAAACACCTTTTTCTTCACATGAGGAGAAAATCAGTCCGAAGGCAGAGATACTTTTGAGCCGTCCTCGAGCGTGGCCGCTGGATAGAAAATTGTGCGTGGTGAGATCCCGAGCGCACGTGGGAAGAGCTGACGCACGCTGAGAGACATTTTCTCCTCTCAAAGCAGCAGTTTCTCACGCATGTGTGATTTTGTTGTGCGGTGGTAGATAAAACCATACGCAGAAGCAGCTTAACATACATGTGAGTATGTTCACTTTGCTCGCGGGCATTTTGAAATTAAAGTGATGCCATACTGTCACCCCTACCATCAAGCTGGAGCCACCTACAGCATTTTATCTTCAGATCCCTGAGCTCTACTGAGAAGATAACTTTGTAGGAGGTCAGAAAAGAAGGTAGCAGAAGATGGCCAAAAAAACTGTAAAAATTTAATTCAAGTTGTTTCTCCATATGGGGACTGCAGTAAGCCATACTGACAGCAACAGGAACTGAACAGACTTCAGTTTTTCATCATCTTGAGTCCTTTTATGCACATCATCTTATATCAACCCCAATAGATAATACTGGATCTCTTAAATGATCCACATTTTACACTAGCTCTCCTACATTCTAGTATTCCATCTCTATATCAAGCTGACACCAACCCCCTCATCTTCATAACCTCATCATCTTCTTATGACCATTATGCCCGTCTGGCTCCAACAACATCGACTTGATCGACAAAGACATCCTCTATAGCCATCAGTAGAGTGCATCATAAGACACCATCCACTTACACATTGTTTCAAGTCAGCATATGTTGAGGTTTTTTGCCTTTTCAGCTCTTTTTCAGGACAACTGGGAAAGCATTGATCTTTTTTTCCTTACAGATTATTAGTTTGTTGTTCTGTTTTCCTAACACCCTGTAATATTGATGGAAAGAGGACCTGCAGTGTTTTAAAATTTCTGTTTGTTTTTCTTTGCAGCGGCTGAAGGATGAGATAGCAGTAGTGACGAGCGAGATCGAGAACCTTGGTTCCACTGAGGAGAGGTAAAAAAAAAACTGTGGACCCAACTCTTCCCTTTCTGTTTTGCCTAAGCTGGCTCATTGCATCCCTTCTATTAAGTTAGCAAAATGAAGCTGTCAATTATTCATGTTTGATGGCTAAGTCGGGTTTTCCATCACACTTAATGTCCGTCATAAATTGGCTTTGCTTTTAAGGCAGTTTAAATGTTTCATCAGCCACGCCCCCCATGATGGGAGGCCCCATTGAATAATGCAGTGGGTGTACTGGCAGAAGCAGACAATAGATGGTCCCTGAAGGAGAGCTTGAGATCTGCGTCTACTTAGGCGGATCAGCATCCTATCAGCTATGAAAATATCATCTAACCATTTTTTCACTTGCATTAGGAACCCACTGAGGATCCAAGAATATTCTCATGGTTTGAGTTGCATGTGTTGGAAAAACAACATCTCTCATCACTGCTGACAAACCAAATTGAACATTTATTTCTCTGAAAAGAGGTGGTGACATCCCATCAGCCGAGAACTGAGGTGCACTTTGACCTCTGAATTATTCAAAGCCTGAGAAATGAGACATTCCCATATGCAGCTCAACCTTTTAACATCTTACTTGTCCGGCACAGCATCACCAGCCTCTGCCAAAAAGAAAAAAAATGTCAGGGAGAAAGACACTCCAAGCCGAATAAATTCACCACGGCTCCCTGCTGATTTATTGAACGAGAACCAGACCAAAGGAATTTATTGAAGTAATTTGACTTGTTTGACTGATAAGCAGCCAAAGTTTGTGAGGAATATTTAAAGCTTTATTATTTTAGTTAAAGAAAAACTCATCTCTGTAATACATAATCTTGTATTAATTCCAAAATCAGCTAATGATACTCGATTTTGACTTTCCAGGAAAAATATGCAGAGGAACAAACAGGTGGCCATGGGCCGAAAGAAGTTTAACATGGACCCCAAAAAGGTTTGTAGCTGCAATAAAACATTGTGGTTTTTGTTCCACCTGTTTAGACGTGCAGGGTTTTAATTTGGAGGTCTGATCTCTTATTCAGGGGATCCAGTTCCTGATTGAGAATGACTTGCTGAAGAACACCAAGGATAACATCGCTCAGTTCCTCTACAAAGGCGAGGGCCTTAACAAAACAGCCATCGGCGATTACCTCGGGGAAAGGTCAGCGAGGCACTTCCTTTCCGCTTCTCGCTCTTTTGCTTTTCATCCCTCTTTACTAGCAACCATCCATCGGGTGATGGAGCCATTTCATTCAGAGAGCGTAGTTTTCCTGTTGCTTTTTTAATGCTTTATCAGGCCCACGCCCATTCCTTCCCAAACACTAGATATTGGTTCCACAGTTATAGCCTCATCTGAAGAGAATGTCTCCTACTCAACAGCCTTCATATGTCTTACATTAGCACTCTCATTCATAAGTGAACTGACCAAGACACTAAGAACTTAGGAATGCATGTTTAAAGCTGAAGGATTTCACTGGATATGTAGATATGATCAGAAAAGCCTGAGCTTAATATCCAGTCTGGAGTTCTCTGGGACTGTTTAGTGTTAAGAAATCCCTTTGTGGGGTTTTTAACGAGTACATTTCTTTGTTTTGGTTTCTTTATTTCCTGCAGGGTTCTTGAGATTCTAGTGGTCATTTGTCCAAAGTGACGACTGGATATGATGCTTAGCTCCTTAGAGCCTCTCCGTCATCCCAAAGGAGAGATCATTTACTCTGAAGGACTTTTAGGGCGGGATGAGCTCATGATCTAGTTTAGATAAGTAGACAGGGGTGGGGATATGTATCCCCCCTGTTGGATTAGGGGTGTATCACTTGAAATACTAATGTTTTAAACCAGAAACACACAAAAGAAGTCATTACGTGCAACTTTTTAGGTTCTCTCTGAATCTTATTTCTACATATCTACATTTCTTAGAGGCCTCAATCTGGCCTTTACAGATTAATACCATTAATTAGTCTTCTTCAAGGTTTGGTCCATCAAAGAATCTGTCTTTTTATCAAGCTTTTCCCTCATATAAATTTAAGCAGATCTATAATGCAACAATATGTCAAAGCAGCTTTAACATTCTTCTGCTATTTTTTTTAAACTATAAATTATCATTTATCATTTATTTTATGTGTAAATATGAAATTATTTCAAAATAGAGCTATAAAACCTGTATTTTGTTATACTCTAACATTTTAAATTGTCTTTAGCAGCTTTAGCAAACAACCTAGCAGCACACAAAGCATAGTTTCTGTGTCTTTATTGATGAATTTAATTCCTTAATTCTGACATTTGCTAAAATCCCTTCTGTTATATACTGTATTTCTCACTCTGTCTTACCATCTCACATCCTGAATGAACCATTTTAATTGTTTTTTTATCGACTTTTCTTCTTCTTATTTCATTTTAAACACCTCACTGCTGTTAAATGTAGCTTTGCTGTATTGTTGCTTCACTCAGCAATGACCTGCATACCAAAAGGTGTTTATGAGCACTGCCTGGTAGTGTGTATATATCTGGTATCGTCACTTTTCTGGAAAACAATATATTTTTCATGTTTAAACAGACATGTTACCAAATGGTCTGCTGATTCTGTTTCTCTATGCAGCTCCAATACAAATTTATATACTATTAATTGGATAATTAATCTTAATAAACATTGAAGAAGGGAAGAAAGGGAAAAATGGTGCAGCTTTCTTGTCAGAGCTAATAATCAACAGATAAAGAACGATAAGGACACTATCCCAGTGAGTGTATCAGAGCAAATGTCCCTATATTTCCTCTGATTTGACCTCTAAATGCAATTAACAAAAAAAATAAATAAAATGCTTTTGAAACATGAAAAAAATTATCAGTTTGAATTCAATAAATGATAATTTTTTTTTGTATTTCCGATCAGAGATATACAAGTAAAACATTTTTGATTCTCTGGTGTATCACTAGTATTTTTATGTGATTGCTTTTTATTAAACCTTAAAGATAAACTATTTTTATTCATCATTGATCAATCAATCAAATGTGACTATTTAGTCATTCTAACAGATTTTAAGACAAAGGTCAATAAAAAGTTCACTTTCTTGTCTGATCTACTTGAAATGTATTTCTTTAATGTTTTGTTCTCTATAAAATATGCCGATTGATGCTAAATAAAAGTGAATTTTGTCATATTTCCCTCAGAGACGACTTCAATATCCAAGTCCTCCATGCGTTTGTGGACCTTCATGAATTCACAGATCTAAACCTGGTCCAGGCCCTGAGGTAAGATGTCTGCCTTCAAATGTTGACTTATTTGTAATTTGGAAAGACGCGGCTGTTAGAATCAGACTCATAAAGGAGCCTGAGATGAATCTGCTTTAAGCAGGGAATCAGAGCGTTGCTGAATGAAAGTGTGTTTTATATCAGGCAGTTCCTGTGGAGTTTCCGTCTGCCAGGAGAAGCCCAAAAGATCGACCGCATGATGGAAGCCTTCGCTCAGCGCTACTGCCATTGTAACCCTGGTGTTTTCCAATCCACAGGTAAATTTATTGTGTTTTCCAAAGACACAGATTAACATTTGTCCAATAAATAGCAGCTTGTTCAATATAATTAGCCTTTTACTCTCTAAAGAAGTCGATTGTGAGGAATTCTACAGGATTCATCTAAAAAGCATGCAAAAGGTGTCACCACAGTGCATAAAATATTCAGATTTAGTGCTTATTATCCTGTTAAACTGGCTCGCACCAATTGAAATGTATTTAAATAAGACTGTTAGACCAAGATGTGGTGGCCAGTTAAGGAAAATCATTTCAAAGCGGCTTCGTTTAACAGACTCCTTATCTGCTGAGCTTCTGGAAAACGACGCTCCCAACAGACAGGCGCCGACATGCATGCAGATGGAGATGAATATTTCATGTGCTTTCTCGAATCCAACGGTGCTTATAAGTGCTGCTGTGTCAGCCGTGCGCTTGCCGTGTCGTCCCACGGCTCATGCTTATTGCACGCTTAGAGACGCACATGCATGCTGAAGAGCCCACGTTCAGTGCGCCCACTCTGCTCCCAGACAGTGCTACATCTGTCCGCTCCTCTCCGCCTGGACGCATTCAGCTCGGATAGTTTGCATTCATATTTAATCATGTCATTATACTGGAGGATCTTTTTTCTGGTAAACTTTATATTAACCACCCCGTTAACAGAACGCCTCATTTTGTGTGTTCCAGACACATGCTATATCCTCTCGTTTGCCATCATCATGTTAAACACCAGTCTTCACAACCCCAATGTAAAGGACAAGCCGACTGTGGAGCGGTTCATCTCCATGAACAGAGGAATTAACGACGGAGGAGACCTACCTGAAGACCTGCTCAGGGTGAGGACAGCACCAGAACTCGGCGTCTGGTGACGCCTCCTTCTAACATTCTCCCTGTTGAAGTCTATCGAACGTTCTGTTTCAGAATCTATACGACAGCATCAAGAATGAACCTTTTAAAATTCCCGAAGACGACGGCAACGACCTCACGCACACGTTCTTCAACCCAGATAGAGAGGGCTGGCTGTTGAAGCTGGGTGAGTTGGACTACTCTAACTATCTCGCTCCCTCAGGAACGCCCTGACATTAGAGGACTTTATTTCATCAAAATATAGAGAATGACTGTTTCTCTCTTGAGGTCTACGGTCTGTGAGCACACATGCCTGTGTGTGATGATGAATGTGGGAATAGGTACAAACACCTGAAGGCCTCTTTGCCTGCTTTAATGTATAATAAATCAAACCAGAACAAATCGAAACATTTCAATTATTCAAGATCGTTTTAGAAACTGGATAGAAAGCACATCAATAGTTACTTTGGGGGCTTATAGAGCTGTCCAAAAGTAGACGGACCCTTTGAACCTCGCTATAATTTGTCCTGTTACAACCATAGACTTCCATATGTATTTTATGTAGATCTTTTCTAAAGATAAGCAAAGGTAGGACGCAGAAAATGAAAGGAAACAATGCTTGCTTTCAGAAGTTCAACAATCGTTTAAAAGTTCCACAGCTCTGGAACTGGTATACTTAGAGGTTTGAAATTTTCTGCAGCTATGGTTGACACGATGCAGAATAAATATAATACAATAACACATGCCTATTGTCAAGCATGTCTTTGTTACTGCTATTCAAAAAAGAGGTTTTATTTTCGAGAAGAAAAAGCCCCCAACTATGAGTCATGTTTAAAATGATGCAGATTCAGCTGTGTTTTAGTCACGCTAATTTAATTTGAAGGTAATGATGTAGCACACGTGTAATTTGGGCTTACAGTTCCTTAGTTATTTGCTTTTTCATTTGGGTCTGCTAAAAGAGGTAGAGTCAGGATGAAAGCTGTAGAGAAGTTTAAAGCTAGGTTATGTTACGTATGAAGCATTGCACACAGTGATGGCAGCATCATGATGTGGGCATGTTTTTTAGTAGAGAGGGGCAGCGTAGCTGGTCAGAAGTGATTAGAAGATGAATTCGGTTAATCCTGGCAGTTCTAAATAATTGGGTTTCAACAGAAATAATTTGGTATCTACATCTCTTGCCATAAATTACACGTCCTCTCTTTCTCCCTTTGTTTCCTCTGAGATATTTTTCAGTTGTTTAGGTTCACTGTGAAAATAGAAACCCAGTATCAATTTGGAAGAGAAAAAAAAAATCAGGCATTTACAAAACAGTGAATCTTTACAACCAACTATGATAAAGAAGTGGAGAATAACTTTCTCCTATGACTCTTAATGGGGAGAAATGAGTCAAATAATCATGGTGGAAGGGAATATACTTGAGATAAGTGAAATGAAACCAAGCAGAGGCGTTCTGTTGTTCCATGTAGTGCTTTACAGACGCCGTCCACATTGAGCGGAAGCGGAGCTCCCTCTTGTGGAATGGATCCTGTAAAGCAGTACATCCAAGCCTCACTGATTAAAAAAAAAAAAAAAGGATTGTGGTGATGTAATTACTTATCATTTAATTTGATTTGTTATGTTTTTTTCCCCCCTCTTCGTTTGTTTGTTTGTTCCCATGATTTTGGCTGTTGTCTTTCCTCAGGAGGTATGTACACCTGCTCTTCCGAAAAAAAAAAAAAAAAAAAGAAGCTAGTCCATCTCTCTCGGCTCTCAGGTGCTTTCGGTGGTCTGCCATGCTTTTTGTTTCGTTCCTCATGTACTGAATTAGACTCAAGGTTTAGTCACTTTTCGTCTCCTCGTCGGCTCATTTGAAATTTTCCAATGTTTGTCTCTTTTGTGTGTCAATGAGCTTGTGGTTGATTCTGCGCTGGGTGGTCACTGGGTGCATTTGCCACCTCACTGGCTCAAACTTGGGGAGCTGCTGTTTTGCGATCACTCTAGTGAGCAGCTTCTGTTCCTCTGTGTGCTCTGGTGGTCGTTCTCTTTGATCTCTCTGTTTGAAAGGTGCATTATACCTTTTTAAAAATCCTCTGAGCAAAGACCTTTCAGAAATAATCAAATGTTCATTTGAAGGTTGCTCTCTGGTTGCATAGGAAGGGTATACTGCATCTTTTCATTAGCGAAGCTCTGCTCTCCTTTTTAATGGATCTGAAGTGTAACAGTGTGGCTGTAGCCTGTTTTTGGATGGCTGGATTGGAATACACTGCGCGGGAAGAGCATCTATAAAAAGGATTTGATTTGGATTTCAAAAACAAACATAACTGTAAATGTAAAAGATCTGCAATAATTTGAGCTTCTCCCTCTCTGCAGGGGTAAAAAAACACGACCATTGGCTTGTAATCTAAAAGAAAACATGCTTCCTCTTGACCTCCCGCAGCTCTAATCTTTCATGGGTTACTCCCTCCTTTCCAGTCCAACAACATCCACGCCCTCCTCCTCCTCCCTCCCTTCTGCAACAGCCTGCTGGGATATTTCTCTACTTTCCAGATGCTGTTGCAGAGGGACTCTATCTATCCAGGAAATAACTTGGCTCATCAAGCCAACTCCAATCTGCAAACAGCTCGGTGAACTTTGCGATTCTGCCCGCTGCATCTGCCTTTTCTGTTGGTCTGCATTGTTTGTTTTTCTGTTTTTTTGTTTCGACGCGTGGCGAGGAGCCAATCGTGTCCTTCTCTGTCAGATGTCAGCAACGTCTTAGTATAAAGGTCATAGCAGGGAGATTAGTGGTTATCATATACAGCGCCTTTGCTGTTATATGAAGACAAAAGTGTGTTTTCAATGTTTGTGTAGAAATCGTCTCCAAACCTCACCTACTGGAAGATGACTTTGGCTGCACACCTTTTTTTTTCCACTAACAATGGTGGTGGGATTTTCTTGTCTAGACAAACAGGAAATTAGTTTAAGATGCCTTTAGAGAAAGCAGGTGTCAGTCCAGTCTAGCCTGAATGCTCCCATCTTAGCCCAGATTGTCGGCATCCAGTTCCTCCCTGTGTTCAGCCGCCCATCTGCTTCTGTAATCAGGTTTCCCCTCACAGGAAGCGTTGGTGACAAAGAGGCCAATAGGTCAACCGCAGATCAGTGAGTTTAAAGTTACCTACCATGTGCCCCCTGTGGCTCAAATCCAAATCCTCAAACATTTCTTATTTTGCTCAGTCAGACTGACATACAGCGTCCACACAAGGCATTAAAATCTGTTTTCTGGCTACTTAATATGCAGATTGATATCATTCCAAGTCCCCAAATGGGCTGTAAACTAAACAACAAGATCCAACCAACAAACATGAATTGGGTCTACTGATTTCATATACATTTAATTATTTCATTTAGATTATTATTCACAGTTTAAACACGCAGCTTCCATATTTTCGTAGCTCTTTGCTTATAAATTCCGGATGAGCTAAATGATGGGATGATAAAAGGTAACAACATATAATGTAATGTGTAAAGACACATTAGTGAAAACATTATAATCAAATGGTCGCATTAGAAGTATTTAGAGGAAAAACCAGGAGTAGAAGTTGGAGGATGCGGTTTATTCACATTGAAGAGAGAGTGAAATTCCCAGCAGATAACAGGAAGGTTTAGTAAAGAACAAGAAGAATGCAGTTTAATCCATTTTTTTTGTTTTTTTGCGACATAGTGGATTTAAAAATGCTACAGCATCTTTTTGTAAATCGTAACATTGAAGGAAAGTCTAAATTCCCTTTGTCTATAAAAGAGCTTTTAGGAGTTTCAAATGTTAACTCTTTACTCATTTTATCAGTGCATGTTTGTTTGTGCGTAAGCCGCTAAACTGATGCACTGATGCATCCCAGACTGACAGCGTTTAGGAGCATTAAGGTCTGGATTTAGCACCGTCTGGATATAATCAGACCAGATGTTACTTTCTTTACAATCAGATCTAGAATTAGAAATAAAACTTGTACGTATGCTTCATATTTGCAAACTTTTTAAAAATGCGTTTGTGTGGATCCACCAGATAAATGAAATGGGGGAGATTGAATATAAGCTGTTTTAGTGTAGTTTAGGATTTCTGAGGTAGTCGTTTTTTTTATATCCACAAACTCTAAATAGTGTGGTGAAGGGGAGGACTTGGTGTGGTTAACAGGAGTCCCTCGGAGCCGTCATCTGTCTGTCTGCCCATACATCCGTCTGCCTGTCTGCTGCTCCGCTCGGTGCTTTTGGTTCTAGTCTCTCCTTCTCCTTGTCTCCTGATCTTGCCGATCCTCTCTGATCGTTATTGTTTGCTCTGCAGGGGGCCGCGTTAAAACTTGGAAAAGAAGATGGTTCATTCTCACAGATAACTGTCTTTACTACTTCGAATACACCACAGTGAGTATCAGCTTTAACAGGTAGAGTTTAACTTCAGCGTGCAAAACATGGTTATTTATTAATTGTTTTTTGCAGGACAAAGAGCCCAGAGGCATTATTCCGCTGGAGAATCTGAGCATCAGGGAGGTTGAGGATAAAAAGCCTGTAAGTAGAGCACCCTCTAGTGGTGCATAAAGAGATTAAATAGGCTTTGAGCTTCACTGTCTATCAGATTTTATTTTTTCTGATTTGAATCTATTGGATTCTGATTTCTATTTTCTTTTGACAGAATTGCTTTGAACTTTTCATCCCTGACAACAAAGACCAGGTTATAAAAGCGTGCAAAACTGAGGCGGATGGACGCGTTGTTGAAGGCAACCACACCTTCTATCGCATCTCTGCCCCCACAGCAGAAGAAAAAGACGAATGGATGAACAGCATTAAGTAAGTTATTTTTCTCATTTTTTATTGACCTAAAACAAGAAAAACTAAAGTTTTAGATTAGGGAGTTAAATCTTTTGGGGTCAGGGTCTCTGTAGCTGTCTCTCAGTTATCAGAGCGCTACATCCTGAGGAGGCGGTTTTAGCCTTTTAAAGCATGTGCTTAGAACCAGGTCAAGTTCAAATGTTCCAGCAATCGAGCCGTCTCCAATCAAACCCCAGGTTTAGATTAAACAGGGTTTCCGCGGATCATTAAAAATCATTAAAAGTCATTAAATTATTATTTTTTTAAATTAAGGCCTTAATTGGCATTAAAATTAATTAAATGTGTTTATTGTGGCATTTAAAATGCTTTATTAAAAAAATTTTTATAAAAACAATTTCGTCAGACATATTATATCACGATATATTTGGGTGGAACTGCTTCAGGTTGATCACAAAGCTATATGTTCAGAAAAGAAGCTTGAGTCGGAGAAAAAGCTAGAGAATGGGGTGGAAAAAGCAAATTTCAACAAAAGTGGCTGGAAAACGAGCAATTCAGGACATGACTGCAGCCTGTCGACGGGTAGCTGTTGGTGGCATTAAAATTATTCCTAAGAGCAATATAAGAGCATTAAAAAAGCATCAAGTTAGAGTTATTCCTTCCTGTATAAACCCTGTTCAGCATGTTCATCAAGGGTCTGAATGGTCCAGTCAAAGCACAGAACCAGGTCCCTTTCACAATCTGCTGCAACTATAGAAAAATGATGTTCACAGCTGTACTAGCTAAATGAGTCTGAGTTTCATTACCAAGAACAACCACAAAACATTTGTCATTTGTGATGCAGATAGATAAATACCACAAAAAACTGTAGTTTGATATATATTGACTCAGTCTAAACGCAAATACATATTGCATAATCACAGCTCCTATTTTAATTTTTAATATTTCTAAAAAGTTGCTGTATTTCCATCTTATTTTATGACTTGGTTTCCAGCATGACTTCCTAACAAAACCTGTTGAAGTCTTTGTTTTTTTTTTTCTGTGACCAAATTTGTAAAAAGGATTATAACATCAATTAATTCAAACTACTTAGGTAGATGCATGGGTCTATAACAGCTTAGATTACAGACTTTCTCCTGCATCTGTTTTTCCACAGAGCTGCCATCAGCAGGGATCCCTTTTATGAGATGCTTGCAGCCAGGAAGAAGAAAGTGTCTTCACTAAAGAGGCACTAGACTTGATCGGATCCTCCAACGTTGCACTTGAAAGAGAAGAGGGGTCAGGCCGTCTGCTTCCTCTGCCCAGATCGTTGCAGAGTTCATGGTTGAGGTTTCCATCAGACCTCTCCAAGGAATTCTTCAAGAATCAGCTCTGAAACTCTACAGGCCAGAAGAAAACAGGAAACATGGTGGAGATTTAGATAATAGCTGCGGTTCAAAGCTTCCTCAAACCTTCTGTCTGAATGTCTCTTATTTTTTTTTTTTTCTCTCCAAGCTTTGGATGTTCTGGGTCTCAGGCAGGAAGGGAATCCTACAGGTTAAAATCCCCTTTAAGAAAAGCTTTAAAAGTCATTCCTCACAGTAACTGTTTATATTGGCAATATGTTTCTGTAGTCGCCTCTTGCACACTCAGCAGGTCTGACCCATGTGTGACACCAAAATGTTCCTCTAAGGTCTTTTCAGACACGCTTTAATCCACTGATACATCTTTGTTCTTCTGCCTTTGATTATATTAAACTGTTCTTGCTCCTCAAGCTGCTGAAGAATTTTTTAGATGGAGGGTTGGAATAGTTAGACATATTTTAGTGCTTTTTTTTTATTTTAGAAAGAAATTGTAGCTGAAAAACCTTCTGTTACTGAAGGACCTGCCACTCAGGAGATTAAATCCCAAAAAAACGAGGACCTCCTCACAACCTTTCTAAACTTGCCGGGATGGTGTCTGTTTTGAATTTGACTCTTTAAAAGTTGATTTTCAAAATTTCCTGCAGATTTTCATTTGAATGAATGTCTTATTAAAAAATGAGCATCTTTATCACCTTTTAGTCCTGAGGATGCCTGAAACACAGCAGTTGGCTCCTTTTAGGGCCCCCCTACACCAACATCATCTATCTTTGCCTCCTATCGGATCAGTTTGCTTAAATCTGAATCCAGAACATGTTTTTACAGGCGCTCATTCTGCAGATGACTTAACATCAGCAGTTAAGAGCAGAACAACCTTTAGCATTGTTAGTGCAGCGCTAGGCAAAACAATGCACCTCATCCTGAACACACCCACCCCTACGGTAGAATCTGCTGTTCATGATGTGGACTTTGTTTCTGCTTCTAGTTTGTATGCAAGTAGAAAAACCTGAGAAAAGGGCAAAGTTGTAGAGAAAAAGTCTAAGCTAAGAGAAACCAATAGGAAATTACAGTAAATTATTTCAGTATTGTCGGGGTTTAGGTGGAGATTTAAAAGCAGGCCTTCTACATGTACATCAGCATTTGTACCTATTTCCAGATGTCCAGTTTGGAAAAATCTCTGTTACCGGGTAAGATGGCGAGTTTACCCTTTCTATCACAAAATCAGATCAGTACCAATGTATAATACTGAAGTAATTTAAAAGTTAGAGAATGTTAGTGCTTGGAGCTTTTGAGAAATTGTGACTGGGAATTGCTGCTGGTTGGCGAGCCTAATGTAGTTTTCTTTACCCTGTCAAGCACATCTTTTTTTGTTTTTCCTTCTATGTAAATTTTTTATGATTAATTTCTGTGCAGTGTTTTTTTTGTTTTAAATAACCTCTGATTATTGTAAAATACTGTAAACTTCAGGTTGTTTATGTTGAAGCCATATTGTTAAAAAAAGATCAAACAAAAACATCTTGCCGTTGAAGCTCTAAACTATGCCTGTAAACGAGGGGGATGTACTCCATCTCAGGATGTTTTGTATGAAAACGGGGACAGGGCTGCAGCAGTGACAAATTGAATACACAATCATATATTGTAAATGTTTATTTTTTTTCTTTCCTTGTCCAAAGTGAATAATCTGCTCAGTTTCCTGTTTCTCATCCTCTCTGCTGCATAAATGCTTTGCTCCCAGAGGATTAGGAAGGAGCGCACA
Source organism: Cyprinodon variegatus (assembly GCF_000732505.1). NCBI lineage: Eukaryota > Metazoa > Chordata > Actinopteri > Cyprinodontiformes > Cyprinodontidae > Cyprinodon > Cyprinodon variegatus. The sequence goes on along the minus strand of NW_015150522.1, from coordinate 491,748 downwards.
GCAGAGGGAATTCTCAACAGTATTGTTTTATTTATCAAGGTTGTACATATTTAAATAGACAGTGGACATCTAGTTTTGTTAGTTTTGTCTTTTTTTGTTGTTTTTGTTTAGTACACTGTCATAGTATTTCAGATTTCTATCGATGCCATTTACTCAATTTGAAATAAAGCCTCATTTGTCTCAAGTTTAAAGTCTCTTTTGGAACGTGTGCATTTCTAATGTTGTCCAGTAGGGGGCAGTGTAGGACCGTTTAGGTTGAGAAGCTCAGCGTCAGCTGTGAGCACGTGATTACCGTATTTCCCCTTTAGGGACGCCTTGAAATTGAATCACGCTCTCTTTTTCCGATCAGGCTTCACTCCAACCACACACGCCAAAAAAAAAAACAAAAAAACCAGAATGTCCCGCCTTCTGTTACCGTTTAAACCCAGCCCCTTTTTTTTTTAAACCGCTCCATAACATTTCATATTACCTCACAGGCTTGCTTTGTAAAGTATTTATGGCACAAAATGACGGCGCGCAGGGGAAAAGGTCGATATTTAATAGTGAATATGTATCATATTCAATGATGCCTGGAAAAGCAATCAATAGAGATGGCTTTCTCAATGGGGCAGTTGTGCTGGAAACATCCAGGCATAACTGTCACTGCGTGTAATAGAAGGCATGTTAGAAACAATGAGGCTGAAAATACATAAACCCAGAAGTTCTTTTTATGTGGTTGATTACGGCTGGGATGAGGTCAGAGAGATGCAACTATTCCTTTAATAAGAGCCTATAAAGGTCCAGCTGATTGCTGTTAAAATTTTCAGCATTTTTACCCAGTTTCTCCTTTTTGTCTACTGAGCAATGCAAGACTCACACTTAAAAAATGACATTAAAACTCATCTCAGTCTAGTTGAATAATCCCCCGTTGGAATTTAGGGGTAATTAAACCAACACAAATATTTTAATGCTTAAAGCTTTCAGGTTTGTTTTTCAAACCCATAGGAGCTCCACAAAAAGAAAAAGAAGCATTGCATTTTATTTTTTGTTCTTCTTTAATTATTATTAATCTTATTCAATTATTTTTATGTAAACATATTCAATGTTTAAGTTTTTAAACATTGAATATGTTTAAAAACTTAATTTCCATCACACCTTCCAAACTGAACCATCCAGAGAAGTGCTGTCTTCTGTCATGAAGAGTTTTTATTGAATCTAATCTGTTTTGTCAATTGTAAAAAAAAACAACTAATAAGATAATAACTTAAGATTTTTAATCCTTAGATTATTACCAAATATTCATACACAGTGTAGTTTGCATAGGTTTCGATTGCTCTGGTTCCTGTATCAGTGCCAGTAATCCAGTAATAGCTTATTAGTTCCCCATTGTTTAATTTACTTGAGCTGCAGAGAATAATTAATGAGCAAAGTTGCGAAATTATTAGTTTAAATTATATTTAAGATGCAAGTATTTGAATAGGGCCCATTCTGCTTTCAATTCTCTAAAAATCACCAGAATGTATAAAATAATGTATATTGTGTTAAAAATGTTCCACATAATTACAGACCACTTATTCTTACTCAGTAACATTGACTGTGCTCTAAAAATTCCACATTTTGCCGCCTAGTTTCAGTGAAATCCTCTGAAAACCTCCAACCTATAGCTGCACCTACAGTATCCTCATCTAACCCTGAAAAGTTTTCCTGTCCAAACTATTTCAAAATCTCACCCCAAAGTTTGGTAAAAAGTTGGCAGCCCTGAATACTTTAAATCCATTTTATTAGGGGGAAACCATCAAAACCTATCAGAAGACGTCTAGTTTTTAATATTTTTTTTTTTTTCGTAATATAAGCACTGAAGAGTGTTTGTTTATTTTAATTTATCTCCATTTCACTAGGATACTTGCATAAAAATTCAGATCAACCAATTGTCCTCAGAGATAAACTTGTCAAGAATTTGAGTCCAACTAATTTTTGGGAAATTATAGAAAATGTAAGGTTTAAAAGCAATAACCAAAACATTCCCTAAGATCTGTTCAGTCCATCCTCTGCAAACTTACCATGACATGAATCTCCACCTGAATTGAGCATTCAGACGAGGTTAGAATGCATGGTAAATCTGGAGGAGTTGTAAAGTTCCACAGCTCGTGTAGGATAATTTATTTTATAGAAACCGGTTAATGGTCTGTACTTATATATAACTGTTTTAATTCAGGGGAACCTAAAGCGTTTTACACTACATTCAGTTTAGTTGATGGGAACATAGATGGAGGTAAAACATGGAAAAAGAGGAAGAACAAACGATTTCAGTGGCTGAGAAAGACTTCGAACTGGGGTGGAGGTAGGATGCTGTTCCTCCATGTTGACAAAGAGCTGTTTCTTCATTGCTGATATCCCATGGTTCGTCATGGAGCCTGATGCTCTGAATCACATGGTCATGAGAATTAACGAAAGGATGACATTTCAAGATTGTGTCAGATCAGAGTAAGTAGAAGTAACTCGAGCAATTAGCAAAAGTACAAGAGGTTTCGTCATTCTTGATAGAAGTTTGGAAACACTAACATTTCTAGACGGGGTTTCCCATCTGAACTTAAGTAATCCAGGAGACAGTTCTTATGCAGATGTAGGTGCACCCCACATGAGAATGTGATGGTTGAGAGGACTAGAAAAGCTCTTTCTTGATAAAATAAATGCTCCGGAAATTATAAATATAAAAAGAAACAAATTGATCTGTTTAAGTTTCTCTAATATTTGACGTTTTGTCCAAAACAGGGTTGACACTCCATCAACATCAACCCCCCCATCCAATTTATAACCCCATTTCTTTTTAACGGAGTTTACTTTCCTTGCATTTAGAACTGGGAACACTTTCAAGAGTCAAAGGAAATAGGAAAACAGGCGTCAGGATTTGTGGAGCTGCATTTATGTCGGCCAAGAACAACCTAAAGTATAAAACCAGGCAAACATGGGAGTGGTTTTAAATAAAGCAATAAAAGGTGGAGGAGGCACAGTCTCCATCTGAAGCCAGCATGGCCGAGGAAAGACCTGAACCAAAGAGGCATGGACAAAAACAGGCATTTTCCAAGAAAGTTTAGGAGAGGCTTCCAGAGGAAATGTGTTCCTTAGTTTTTCTTGGAAAGCTGCTTTTGTTTCCAAAGGTGCCATAAGAAAATATCAAACATGATGGATGTGAAGGTGTTGGAGATTTTATTCAATAGCCTCAAGCATAAAAAAAAAACCTCCATGAACGCTGAAAAGCTTTCATTCAGCACTTGTGGGAGTTTATACTGCAAATATTTAAATCCAAAGCTTTATTTAGAAAGCTGCAAATGTTAACATGAAAAGTATTTTCCAGTTTCCTGTAAAACTCAAAGATGATGTTAACATGAAAGTACCTAAAAAAAAACAACAAAAATCAGCCTACTTTTTATTTTCATGTTAGTTTTTGCATGTCTTTTATTTAGTTAATGTCATATTTCATTTAAACCAGAGGTCTTTGAAGGATCTTGTAGTGATTGAGATGCAGCAGGCAAAAAAAAAAAAAAAATCTAACTCTAATCTGGGCTTGAATGGATCACAGCTTAAAATATTTTCCTATGGTCCATTGCCTTTAGCTTTTAGGGAAAATTATAAAGTAATTTTCTCCAGATGTGCGCTGAAAAGAGTGAGATTCCTGATTTGCATTTATGCATTTGGTTTTCAAATAAAAATAAAAGCTTTTTAAACAAGATTTAAAAGAAAAAGATTAGTTATTCATCTTTGCATCACTGCTTTTCAACAATATTTACTGCATCTCTGCTATGAAACAGGATGAAAGGGATGTTTATCAGAATTACAGAGCAAGCCTAAGGAGGCGACTGCGGCTGATGGGAAATGAGAGACACGCTGCTGCAGGAAGAGAAACACACCAAAACGTGAAAATGTGCGGTGGTTGTGAAGAAGTGGCAAAAGAGTGTGGGGGGGGGGAGTCTTTGTTTTTCTTTATCTGCATGTTCTCATAGCAGAAACACACAAAAAAAGGCTCTTTTTTTCTAGTGCGGTTGAGTTCTTTGTGTCGACAGGAACCTGATAAATGCCAAGTCTTGCACAAGAATGAGTGGAAAAACAATAGAGTGGTGTACTGCTCTGAAATGAAATCTGTGGAACAAAATGTACCCGAATGGATATGCAGAAGTAAACCTGGCCGTCCCACCTGAGATATTTGCTGTGAAAACATTTAGGACCTCGGTACTCAGGACGGGGCCTGCAGCAGCATTCAAAGGCCAGGCAGCAGGATTCTCCAGCTCCTCCTGTAAGTGGAGACATGTGAGAGCAGTCAGGTTCCAATTATGCCCAGACTGTTTCCCAGAAACCCTGAATTCCTCCCCCCACTACCTCTTGGCCCACCACTGCAGGGGAAGGGAGCACCCCACGGTGTCCTTAGCCGACCATTCTCCTTCATGAGCCTCCCTCAAACAAAGAATTCGACACACGCACAAAGGCACGCATCACATACATGTTTAACGTTATCCAGCAAAGCTGGCTGAGTGAATTCACGTGCCTTAATTTCTCTGCAGCACAGAACTTGCTGTTACAGGTCTTTTGGCTTCAGGTCTAGACGCGATATTTTGGGTTTGGCATTCTTCAAAATTCATATATCAGAACAGCCAGATTAGTGCAAAGCCACAAATAGATGAGTAAACAATGGTAGGACTTTGCAGCTCATATTTTTGAAATGTTTTTTTGTCAGATCTGACGTGAGGTATATATGCATGCGTGCGTTTTAAAATGATGTGATGCCGCTGGGTGTTTTGTTGCTTTACTGGAAACTGAATCCAACTCGGATGACTCCAAAAATTCTCCTAATCTGCTAATGGGGACACTAAGTTTTATCCTCAGGGCAGGACTTCTGAGAAGGATAGTTTTGAAAGCAGCCACAACAAAGTCTCAAATTCACCTCCTCCCCCACCACTATCTCTTATATTACACATATCTCTGCCTGACGCACAGCTGGACATGATTTGCAACACCATTACCTCAGCAAATGAAGTGTAGGGTATATGTATGAAAATAAAGCTAGTGAAACTTTAGCATTTTTTCATGCATCGTTTAATAAAAATATGTTGTTGCTTTTAGGAAAACAAAATCTAGACCAGTTTTGGCTTCAACTAAAAAAGTTTGAAACCAAAGTTTTGATTAGTTAATATGAGTTATCACAAGAAACAATAATATTCATTATGAAAAGTAGGATATTGATAAATATAAAACATGTACATGAAATTGAAAACAAGTTTTTAAATACTGTATAAATGGTAATAAAATAAAATAAAACAGACCATAGAATACACAGTAAATAATGCATTGATAATAATGCTGTTTTCATTTCTATCTAAACATGTTCACACGGAAGAACCAAGGCTTATAAAATAAAAACAATTTCCATAACTCAAGACTTGACACAAACAAAAAAATGTAGATCATGTCTGCAGCTATTAATAAACAATGTTAATTATTACAGTAAAGAAAGGTTTCTCCTCCAGTAGTTTTTTTTTAGTTCTAAAAGGACTTATAACTAAAACATGATATTTTTCTAGGTCCAATAAAAAAGATCTAAGACTGTCAAGTTAAACTAATAAAGGACTTTATAACAATCCCTTTGAACAGGTTTGATCTATGAGTAACATATATAATATTTTACGTCTAAGGAAAATAATATATAACAGCAGACCTTTAAAGAAATATCTAATTTTATTCTAATTATTTACTTTAAAATCTTCTGTTATTACTTGATCATTTCCCAGAAGCTGTAGTTAATGTTTATTGGTGACACAGTGACCTAGATACTAAAGTAGCCTGATAAGACATGAACTGGTTCTCTTTTCTGTTCTGTTGCAGCGAGTGAAATTGGAGACTTTATGAACGTTTATAAGCCAGCCTCTGCAGCTAATTAAAGACCCTGTAAATAATTTAACAAACACACTGCGCATAAATTTAGTTACCAGTAACTGCATAATTAAAGCTGAAAAGTAATGCAGGCTTTGTTTGTTTTTTGTTTCTGGCTGCAGATTTTACTCAGCAAAACTAGAAGCTTTCTCTGTGCAGCCTCAATTTGATTTGCAGCAAAAAATATGGAGCTTTCATTTACTTGGTCTCATTTTGTGGGTTGTTGAGTTGCTGATACAGAGAATTATGGTAACTGGGAAAAGGACAGAAGGTTGTTTGTCCCAGTGGGAAGATGGGAATGTGGGTGGCTCTCATTCTGGGAAGTTCTTTGTATATATGTGTGTGTGTGTGTGTGAAAAGAAGCGCATTTTGTCCTACTCAAGAAGTTTTGCATTCATTTCTAATGTCCCGATGAGCCATCCTGTTTTCTATCTGCTGCTCATTGTTGCTTGTCGTACATCTTGATTGCACAAAATCTTAGATGGGAATCTTTTGAATAAGCAAGCAGAGATTTCTGGAAGAGGAGCGTTGTTTGGGAGTCGGAGTGCTGGGGACAAGCTGTGCCTTCCTTTCAAAGATCTCGAAGTCAAGATTGTGGGGATGAAGATAGGCAGGGGTTTGGAGTGACTTCAGAAGTATTTCCTGTCTATAGGGAGTGCCTGGTTAAAGGGGGACAAAGGAACATTTCAGGAAGATGTAGGGTGTGGGGACTGCAGAGCTTGTTCTAATCTCTGCTTTAAGACCTGCAAACTTCTTCCTTTCACTTGATTACACTGAAATTATACACATCATTTGCAACATGTCAGGATAAGAAAAGAATCACACTTGAGTTTTATGGGAAAAAATGTCATTGGAGAAGTTATAACAATCAAGAATACCGGATGCTCAAAGAAGCTGAAATTATTTTTTTTATTCAAGATCACAGATTATACCAAATTTAGATAATCTGAATATAATCAGACTGCCACAGATATTCCTTAACACCAAGCACAAATAGTATTTGTTTGACTATATGGATTTTATCACAAACTTTAGTTGTGTCTTCATTAGCTGATTAAAATTAAACAGAAATCAAACCTTAAAAAAAACAACTATATACTGAATGTTTATTATTATATATTGTGTTCTTTAATTAAAATGTCAAAAATATATATTTTTTGGACAATATTTTGGTTATGAGATGAACATGCAAGTGTGCAACTATTTTTTTTATGATCACTGCTTTTATTTATAAGTCAAGCAAACCCTGCTATGAGTAGCATCTCTGCTACCTTTCCAACCTTTGTTAGGAAGGTTGGTTTTCCTGAAGATGTCGGTGAAGGAGAGAGACCAGTGACAACATTGAGGGAACCCAAATGAACAGGACACAGCTGGCTTCTGTTGCAAGAGAGGAAACAGATACGCATAGGTGATTTCAGAGGAGATAAAAGAACAACACTCTTAAGAATTAGGACAACTGCATGAGTAACAATAGGCCTTGGCATGACAGTATTGAGTCTGCAGCGAGGGGCATCTGGTGCGAGGTCACTGAGGGCACCATATGGAGTCGCTTAGTCAGACAGGGAGGGGCTATGATCAAAAGGGACCTGGTATCCTCAAACACTGACTGAGTCAGGCAATTCTGTCAACGTCGGGCATGAAGAAAAAAAAAAACCTAACAGTTTATTCATGCACTAAAATAAAGATATCTTTCCAGAAAATCTCTGATCCACAAAATGTCCCCATTTTTCACCCAACATCTATTACCATTCAGTATCAGCACTCTTATCGGTAATCAAAACATGAACACAGTACACGCTGACACTGTCTGGAACCTGTCAGGCATTACTGGCACAAAGAAGGCTCAGGTTACTACCATGTTGCAGAGGAAGTGAGTGTTTTAGTATTTGCATGCTCTTATAGGAAAATAGATAACCAAAAATTTTTTCCTTTGTATATGAATACAGCATTTGTGAACATACTCACATGTCTTTGTTTTAGGTATGATGTTTTTCCACTTCAGTGTTTTTTAAGGAGGTGATATCTATAAACAGCACCATTCAACATTCAGGTTGTACTGATGAGAACTGAATGTTTGTAATGTTTATCTAAGCTACAGTCACTTACGGAAAATTTGGCAGATGAGCATGTGGAGCATCAGAATGACGTAATTGCATTGTCTTTAGTTACAACCTGCAGTAAAGAAAGGTTGCTATTACTCTTAGTGAGTAATAGCATATGTTTCCAAATATGAACACATGTTTGCGATGCTGTCCTCGGCCCAATTGGACACGACAGCAAATTTTCAGATTGCATTCAGCTGCATATTTCCCTCCCCCTCCCAAGCTTTGTGGAAAATTTACGGTGGTTGTAACCCTCTCTGCCCAGATTCCCTTTTTGATCGGGCTACGGTCTTACACAGAGAAAAAAAAGAAAAAAAGAAAAAAAAGAAAAAAGTGCTTATCAGTGTTTTTTTTTTTAGCGTTTTGGGATTTTGCTTGATTCAAAAGTCTCTCAGGAGTTCCTTGCTTTATTATCAGCTTCCTTATTCCCTGAGATGTAATTTGCTGCTAAAACCCAACTGCCAAATATTCAGCTCAGCCGAGGACACAAAACAAGGACAAGATATGATATGAACATCATGTCCAATAGTTTTTCAAGCCTGAGCTGTTTTCCAGTTTGCCTTGTTGTCTAGCAATGGCTGGAAGGGGCGGGATTTCCTTATAATGATGCTTTGTGTTTCAAACCGACGTTAGGTTTACTCCAGCCACGCCTTTTTATTTGTACTAAAGAAAAAGACATTGGATTTTTCTCCAAAACAGGCATTTTTTTTTATTCTTTAATTTAGGTGTCTCACCTTTGACCATCTGAAGTTTGAGGAGAAGTTTGATACGTTCAGATTATTTTATTTAGTATTGATTACTCAATAATTAAGTGCTGCAATTAGAGGAATATGTTTCAGGGGGGAATTTCAAGAAAAGCATTTAAACAATATAAAATAAAACCTGTAAAATGTATAATGGTTTACACATTTAAAAACTTTTTTCAGATGCACTTTTTTATTTTCTTTTTAGATGATAATGAACGCATTCACATGGATTAATCTATAAATAGGACAGAACTAGGAACCTACAGGTGTTTCTATTTGCGGATCTAGAGATCAGCTAATGGCTGGATAGTTTGCAAAATCAGGGTCAAACTAGTTTACGTAAAAGGAGGAGAATGTGAAGTATTTGAAGTCCCAGAAACAAATGTGACATTGTGTACAGACTGTTTTGCTTCGCTCCTCCTTTCACGTGTCAGGTTTAGGATCGAGCCTCGAGCCTCCAGTTAGGAATTCTAATACAATAGAGGTGATTCTTCTAACAATACCTTCACTGATTACAGTGTCTATGTCTACTTTAAGATGATAATCTCTGCTCTGAAGAAATTGTTTCTAAAGAAATAGTTTGCATTTCTCAGGTACAAGGTGTACCATATCGAAACAAAAAGTCGAAAACATCGAAGTGGAAACCAAAGCTATGTATCAGTCGCCTGTTTATATGATGTAGCTCGCTTTTACTACTTTAGCAGCTAAATACATTAGACTTATTTTTACACTGAATTAAAACCTTTCCAATTAGACAGTAAGCAGTCATGGTAAAGTTGTAATCTCATATTTTAATAACATATAAGAGTTTATCTACATTTTTTTTCTAGTTGTTTATTCTTGAAGTGAAAGTGTGTCAGCGTGTGAGGGTCTGGATTGTACCTGCTTCATGCCAAGTTTTTATGTAAAAGCTATGGACTCATCACACCCAAACTGTACTTGGAAGCTGTCCAGTATATGATTTAAAGCAATGCGGATCATGACTTCTAATGTTTTTGCATCACTGCAATAATATGGGGCACACTCTGGCCTTCTGCACAATGAACTATGCTGCTGGCTCCCAGCTTTGGAGAAGTGTGAATACCTTCAGATCGAATACAACTGCTGCTTTGTTTGCTTGGTAGCTTTAAAGCTGTTACACCTCTCAGCCATTCAAAAATAAAGCTCTGCAGAGCAAAGAGAAAAAAGAACAATAAATGATGTCAGTTAGTATCTAGCTTTACTCAAGAAAATTAACTGTGGACCTTAGATCTTCAGTGCATTCGGTCAATAATGCTAAAGCTATGTTAAAGCAGCAGAAACTAGACATATATACGTGTCAGTTATAGGTCTTGTCCCAGATGTGATGCAGATTGGGATTAGCATTGTGTACAGATAGCTGAAGGAAGCAGAAACCAAAAATGTTTTTGAAAGGTGCAATTAAAGCATTAATTGGCCTCAGTATAAGACCAGGTTTTCCTGATGTTACCAATCAAATGTACTGAAGTGGGCATCATGTCCATGGAGTCCACATGGCAGTGCTAATCTGGTTGGTGCACACAGGATCAAAGATCAATATTAACTTTGTCAATAAAAGAAAAAACCCATCACCTTTTTTTCTAAAGGAAAATAAGGTGGAAATTAAATGAAAACCTTTGCAAATGAACTGATTAACTACTTCCTTCTTATAAAAATGTATTTCTTGGGATGTGAAATCTAAAATTTAAATTTTAAAATAGATTTAGTCCATCCTGAGGTAAATATAGACCTTAAAAATATATCAATTTAGTAAATTGTTTCTACCCTGGTCCGTAATTAACATAGATATACACTAAAACACTTCAGTGACAGGGCAATGATATAGCCTAAATTAAATTATTACTGAAATTGAAAGCACTCCCTTATATAAATACAAATTTCAGTATTAAATTTTTTTTTTCGTTAAAAACTGTAGATTTTGACGGACTGAATTAACAACAAACTGCAACAAAACATGATATATCATTCCAGCACTGTCTTTTGTTTAAGGACACTCTACATATCACACATCAATACACAGAGAAAATATTAAACAGCAGATAGAGAGAGAAAAAAGAATGAGCCTGAGGCACTATAGGGAAATGCTTGTGACTGAACTGCAGTGCTCCAGGCTAACAAATGCAAATGTGAGTGTATTTTACATCGACATATACAAGAACCATTTAAAAAAACAAAACATTTATTTTCCCTTTGGGACCAATAAAGTATTTTTAAAATTGCATTGAATTATATGACAAAGATGCATGCCAACAAAGATCAAAATGAATTATCCTCTAAAGGGGGAGACTCTCAGAATAAAAGATTATTAAATGAACACGGTGGATGGGTACTGATGAAGCAGACTCGGTTTCAGGTGTAAGAAGGAGCTGAAATATTAACTTTATTCCAGACAGTACAGTGCATTTTCATAGCTCAATCCAAGTTTGGAGAAAAAAAAAAAAAGGTTCATGAAAAGGATACAGGGAGACTGGCTAGACTAAGTGGCAACAGATGTCGAGGTTTAGATTAAAGATTTGTAAAATATTTCACTGGTAAATCTTGGCAGGGTTCTAAATGTTTTATGAATCTTAGGATAAGGAATCTTTCAAAATTCATTACATTCTGCTAAGGGGGAATTCACTGGAAAAGGATCTCAGTGCTTTGACTGTGTCCCTGAGCCACCCAATTATCAGTTTTGATTTGCAAAATGCGCTCCATTGTGCTGGAATAGATTTGCTCATTATGAAAATTGCTGCTCGATTCTTAAGCAAAGTTGCCTCCGGTAAATGTTTTGATAGTGTCCTTTATTCACGGTGTTGTGTTTTAGGCAAATTGTGAGTAAGCCCACTCCACGTGACAAGAACAAAGCCATGCATCAATGCTTCAGCGTCTGCATGACTTCTGGTAAGGTTCATGATTACTTTCTTAAATGTATAAATAAAATGGATCTGCTTAAAGTTGATTGCATAGATTCCAACATGCTCTTCATTCATTCATTCATTCATTCATTCATTCATTCATTCATTCATTCATTCATTCATTCATTCATTCATTCATTCACTCCTTTATTCATTTATTTATTCATTCAAAGAAAACAACATAATAAAACTTGTGCAGGTGAAAACTGAAATCATGAATGAAAGAAAATGAGCAGAAAGAAGCATAAAACTTATAATCCCTGCCCCCATTTTGAATATAGTAATACTTATTACTTATACTTAATACTTATAAAATATCAGCCTTTTTCTGAACTTAAACACTTTTTCAAAAGCTCTTTAGGAGACGGTTAAGGCAGTTACTAGATTTCCATTGAAAAGAAGAACTAAGAAGCTGGACATTTGAAGTTCTTTATAGTTTGATAAAAGGTTAATATGCAGAAAACTTATGAGGAGTAAGATTTGTACATGTAAAGCCCTGGATGCAAAGAAATGGTGGAAACTGTGGTTGATAAATAAGATTGATTTCAAGCACCACGCCTACTTTTTCTCTTCTATCTAAAACATTATTGATATCAGCTGCTCTATTCTTTAAACGCTTCCTCCTGACGTGAACATAAGATCAGTGAAATGAGGTTCACAAAGCTATTTTGTGTAGGGATACATAAAACATGTAAAAACAATGTAAATTTTTTATCATTAGGCATTAAGATTTTGCATAACTTTCTTGATATTGCATGTCCTTTCATTAATTTTCATAGCAACAACTAACACAGATTGCACCAATAATAACTAAAGGAGGATTAGTTTGATCATTTTAAACTCTTGCAGATAGCTGTGTCATCTAAAAGGAGAGAAAAATGAAAGTACAACCACTAAGATCAGAATTCAGGAAAATGTACAGCTTTTTTCATTAATATCAATCAATACTTTTAAAATCAGATGAATCCTAAATACAGGTGAAAATGATCTGATTCTCATCACCTCTTGTTGCAGAAAGTGTAAAATGTTTTTTTCACACATAAATTCAAAGTGTACAGCGAGAAAAACAAAAACAAAACGTGTTTCTTTGTTCTGAGCATAATGATGGAAAAAAAGAACCCAGCTAGCCTAGAAAGTTAAAAACCTGTCAGTGTTCATTGTTTAAGAGATAATGAAAGGACTATAATATTTTTTTTCCTGTGCCTTTGATGTGTCGTGACCTCAGAGACTCAGTTTAAGACTTTTCACAGCAATTAGTCTCCGTGGTAACATGCTATTCTTTCAAAGCTTTGTTGGGTTTGAAGATAGAAATGTAGCCACCACTTCAGGGCTGCTTACCACCCAGCCATTACTCTGATCAATAATCTTTTAATTGGGGGCATGACATTCTTGCAGCATGTCTACCTGCAGCAAAAATGTGTCACCCAGAATGCTGAGGGATACTTGCTCATGCAGGTGAAGCCAAAGCCATGGATAGCTAATAGCACCCCACAATACATATCTTCCCATTTCAAATCTGGCTCATTTTGAAGAGAGTAATTAAATTATCTTTCTATCAATTAAAGGTATAGTGGAGGATGTTCTTTTTCCAGGTGGATCATCAAAATAATTGGTCCTCATAATTGTCAATCATTCTGGAGATATGTTTCCGTAAAGCTGTCCTATGTGCTCGTCCCCATTTTCACTTACCGGTGGTGAGTCTGAAATAGTGGAAAAATTGCAAATCTTTCTTTGGAAAGTAAGCTTGTATGAGCGATGCAAACAGCAACCTTTAAACAGAGCGTGCACGAGGAGAAATGGGCTCGTGCATACTCTTGCACACATTTAAGAGTTGTTCCCTCTCGGTAGCGGGTACAGTGTTGTGCAAAAGTGGAGAGAAATTTTAAAAAATTCGCAAAAATCCTCCACTGTACCTTTAAAAATTTTCTTGTTAACAAATTGACCTGAAAAAACAGAGTAGATATACATTCAAATAAATATTCAAAAGGATTACTATAATGAGTCAGAGTTTGATACTAAATGAGATTTTCAAGACAGATATTATCCCAAACGAAACATGATAGGCCTAAAAACATTGAATAGGAACAAATCATTAAGAAGGCTGTCGTTTTACAACCTGCTCATTGCCACCCATCCAGAAAACCTTCTGATCCTTGGCTTAAATTGGATTTCCCCCCCAAAAATGTGTTCCATGTTGTTTAAAATAACACAGCAAAACCAATAAGCAGAACTGTTCCAAGGCTTAAGGGTTGTAGCTTTTACTCGGCCAACATTCGTAGAAAGCAGAATGTTTCTCTCATTCACCCAGAGCCAGGAGACCTCCCTGATCTGGGACAGTTTTGACGGTAAATATTTGTCCACCGTCGGTGCCAAGTAAGAGATGGGTCACACATTCATACTTGGGAAATGTTGTTGGACCAGCAAATAGATCCTAAAAATGTTTCACACGTTCACTGTGACCTTAAGATGATTAGTTCCTACATCCGGCAGGAAAAAGCAGGGAATATCCACATGACTATTGGAATAAACTTGAGCTCATTAATCCTTTCTTGTATTTCACCTCTACCTTGCAGCAGTGATGTAGAAAAATAAATCAGCAGACACTTCTTCTCAAACAGAGCAGCTCCTACTGAGGCCTTGATGTGAAGAAGTGAGACAACTAGGATGATGATAGCTGGTGTGGATAGACCGGGGTAATGAGACCAGCTGTCTGCTTGTTATCAGTCTGACGGATGTGCAGTCCTCCTAATAAAGCTCAGCATTCCAAACTTAACAGAATCTAACAGAGAAAAAACTTCAACAGAGTCAGCAGTTCTGCAGCTTTAGATAACCTAGTTCATCCCAATAGATTTCAGTGTTTTTAGAGCTGAGATTAAAAAGTTACTGCCTGTAAGTGAAGCATTTCAAGGAACATGTCTGTACAAATGACAGGGTGTTGTCGATATATCTCTCTTTCTTTAACGCCATCTTTGAATTATGCAGGATGGTCTATAAATTCTCACTTACCTGGTATTACAAATGGTGAATAATTATTTTGAACTATTATAATAAAATATAATTTGTTGTCACTGCTTAATTGCATCTCTATTAAAAAAATAAAATAAAAGAGCTCATTTTTTTTGTTACAGTTTTTTTATACATGTAGAATAGTTTAAATGAATTTAATAAGGATGGTTCATTTTAACAATTGTAAGGTGTGATTAAATTGCTGCAGCTTCAAAGTCCCTGAGATTTTCATTAATATTGTTCCTGCAGCTCTAATTCCCTCTAATGAGAAGTCAATGAAAGCTTTTCCTGCTATAGTTTCTCAAGTTGTTTTAAGCCTATAGATGGAGTTGTTAGGAGTATGGAGGTAAATTAAACTCAAAGCCTTTTATGATCTAAATCCTGGTTTGGATGAATACTGCTTCTTTTAAATTTCCAAATACTTTTTGCTGCCTTCTATTTGTCAGCAATTTCAATCCTCTGAATTTGCTAGTTTCCCATGTAGCCTGTGTTTTTTTTTTTTGGTGACCTTAGATGAGGACATGATTAAACAAGTTGCTGCTTGTGAAATTCTTGCTGGCTCCAGAGAAAATGACAAATTTCCTCCTCCTAGTTAGATTTATGAAATGACTTATTTATTTTAATACAGGAAGATAAGGACTTTTAAGATATAATCAGACAAACAGAAGAAGAGGAGGGCAGAAATGTTAAAACAAAACAAAATCTAAAATGTTCTTTATAAGAAGGTGACAGAGACAAGGGCTTAGCAGGCAACAGCTGTAGATGTTTTTTTAAGAAAAAATAGCATAATTGTTTTATGTAACATTAATAACTAATAATAAGGATATGATTACACAAAAAATGTTGGTAAAGAAAAGGAGATAATCCTTCCTGGATCTCAAATAGGATGCGGGAGCCTATGACTTCATTGTATGTGCAGTAAAAGGTTACGCAAAGTCTTTAAAGTTTGAGTCACATTTTGAATCATTTAGTGACGAAGGGAGCAGCAGCTAATAAATAGTGTTGCCCCCGATACCAATACCAGTATCGGGCGGGGCCCCGATCAAGCACTAAAATGGTGGTATCAAATCTGTGAGTAAATGGGGTACCGATACGATTTTGAGTGCCAAAAGTTTATGCAACTATTGTCACCCATTCCAGGTAGGCAATAAAAGTTTGAAATGGTAAATGGCATGTACTTATATAGCGCCTTTATTCAAGTCAGGAGACTTGACCAAAGCGCTTTACACTACATTCATTCACCCATTCACACACTGATTGTGGCAAGCTACATTGTAGCCACAGCTGCCCTGGGGCTCACTGACAGAAGCGGGGCTACCGTACACTGGCGCCACCGGGCCCTCTGACCACCACCAGTAGACTGAGTCGGGGCTTGAACCGTCATTCCTCGACTTCAGGGCAAACTCCTACATCCAACGCCACTGTCGCCCCAGTTCTACTGGATTCAGTTTGTATTAGTCTTTTTCCTGATTCACAAAGGTAGGCAGCAGCTTGACAAAGCCATGATGGCAATTATTTTACATCCAAGTAGTATGCAGTTCTTCATATATTCACACACATCAATTTCAAACCGATGGTATTGGTATCGGCCGATACTGCACAGCCAGGTATCCAGCCAGGTATCGGTATCAGGGCCAAAAAATGGCAACACTACTTAAAATAATGATGGTTCAAATAGATTAAGATACTTCAGCATATATGACAGGCAATTTCGACAATCTAGGACATGAACGAAAGGCTGTTCATTAGGGTTTGGAGGAAGTGGTTTCATTTGGTTTATTTTGGAGCTGCAAATTTTAGGTAAATCCTGTCCAATTTTCCAGGAAGCAAATACTTAGAGCTGGTATCAGCCTCCTTATCCGGCACCACAGAAGGATTAAATCTCATGACACCATCTCTATCTGGAAAATATTGGGCTTACTGGAACAGGGCAGGCTTAAATGACTACCATTGTGTTTTGGAGGAAGTGTGTGTTTTGAAATTTACATATACCATATTTAGTAATAATGATGGCAGAATATGATTCCATTGTGTAGGTATCCTTCTGGCAGCATGTTTTCAAATTTAATGGCTTTTAATGACTTAGACATAGTCAAACTTTATTGTCATCTTGTATACCCAGAGTGTATACAAAACGAAATTTCCAGCTTTTCAGCAGGGAACTAGCAGCTTACAACAGTGAAATGAACATTACCATTTATAAAGTGCAGCAGTGATCAGAATGTAAACACTGTAGGAGAAAAGGAAAACCAGTTTAAAGTCATGGCACAAAAGCCTTATGGAAAGGTTCAGTACAATTTAAAATAAATTAATATGGTGCAAAAATAGAAGGGATTATGAAATAATCGGTAATAAAAATCAATAGTAGTTAATAAAAATCAGTAGTAGGGATAATGAAAAAATCTGCCATGTTGGTAGTGGAAATATGTTTACAAGTGTAATGCAGACTCTTGATTAGAGTCTCAAATGTTCAACAGTCTGATGGCAGCTGGGAGAAAGCTGTTGCAGAACCTCTGGGAGTATCTTCTCAGGGAGGATGAGATGTCTTTAATGGAGGGAAAAGGAGCCTTGACAATCTTCTCTGCTGTCCATACCACTTTTCTCACGTTCTTCCAGTCTAAGGCTCTGCAGCCTCCACATCACATTGTGAGACAGCTGGTCAGAACTTTGTCTATGGTGCTTCTGTAGAAGGTTGCAAGGATAGGGGGGGGCTGATGATGTGTTCTTTTACCAGCCTTTTGAAGCACTTCTTCATGATGGGATTGGGTGCAAAAGGCCGGTAGTCATTGAATGATATTTCTTTTGCACCGGAATGATGGGGGCAGACTTAAAGAATGCATGCACTACGGATTGGTCCAGCGAGGTGTTAAAAATGTCTGTGAGGACACCAGTCCGCTGACCTACAAACTCCTTGAACACCGGCCCAGTTATGTTATTGGGCCCTGGGGAAATCCTCTGGTTGACTCTCCTGAGACTTTTCAACATATCAGCTGTGAGTGCCTCCTCTCTCTGATGGGGAACAGCTTTCACTGCTGTAGTGCTGTTTAGTGCCTCAATCCTTCCAAAGAACTTGTTTAGTTCATTTACAATGTCAGCATCACCCACCAGGGGGTAGGGTGTGTTGTCGTCCATAATTGTCTGCATGCCTAGCCACATCCTGGTGTCGTTGAAAAGATCCTGGATTTTCTGGCTGTGCTTCTGCTTCGCTGAGCAGATGGCAAGGTTTAAGTTGGCTCTCACTGTCCTCAGGCTGAGTGCCGTGCTTTTAGCATTTGTCGAAACTCCTTAGTCATCCAGGGGCGTTGGTTGGCCCTGGTGATGATGTTCTCAATGCATTTGTTGATGAAGGCTGACATGGTCATGGCATACTGTTCAATAATGAATATGTTGCTGCAGCTTTGAACATGTTCCAGTCAGAGCATTCAAACAGTCCTCCATGGCCACCTAATTCCACACCCTCAGCTGCTTCAATGTAGGTCTTGCTGCTCAGAATGCAACTTTTATGTTAGAGTAAACCAGGATAAAGTATCCAGTCCCCTAGTTGCAAAGTCTACTTGTTGTTAAAAATGAGGGAGAACAGTCTTCAAATTGGTGCGGTTAAAATCCCTAGCAAGGATGAAAATGTCCTCCGTGTGTGCTGATATTCCCTTCAGCCGGCCTTTTATTGTGGCATCAACATTATTATAATTGGCTTAATAAGTCCAATTGTCTGATTTCAATAGTACCATTGTCAACAGTCATATTTTCTGCACTGATGCAATCTGAATGTTTGTCATCAGGATCTTAATTGCTCTAGTTCTGGTGATCTCTTCAGATGTGAAGTCTGAGGAGGCAGCATGGAAATCAGATGTGGTTGCAGGTTGCGATTTGGCATCGCTACGACTGGTGGCTACTGTCATTACTTATCTGCAAATGCAGTTACAGTCCGCTAATTTTTGTAGATCTTTTTTTTTTGTCCTAGTGTGCATGACCCACGTCCTAACATGGGTTAGGCACGATAACCATTGTGCCACTGAAGCAGGTCCCATCATTTTCAGATATTTAAATCTACATAATCCTTTTTTATCAGATTAATGGATGCTTCATTACTACAAAAAACAGACTTTTATTGTGAAATATTCTGTGGAATCTGTTCCTAAAAGACCAAGCTAGTCTAATTCCCTAAACTGGTTGAGTTTTGGTCATAATGTTTAGCAACATCCATGAATTGCTGTATGTAACGTAGGGGCCTTTATTTTGTGGAGTACTTAGTGTCTTTGGGCCCCTGCTGTTCACCCTGATAACACATGACTGTGTCCCCAGGTTACCCACCAATCGCATTGTGAAGTTTGCAGACCACACCACGGTGGTGGGCCTCATCAGAGACGACAATGAACAGATTATATGATGATCATCATATTATCTGGTTACACGTGTACATTAATTTCCAGTTGTTTTTTCAATTCTCACCAGTCTTACTGGCCCTGATGATCAACATGAATGGGTGGAAAAAGTGCACTTTCATCATGAGCATTGATGGTTACCTGAAAAGCCGGTAGGTCAACTGAGCTGCACTCTAAAACAATGGAACAGAAGTTGTGATCAGAATTATGAAATGCTGAAGTTCCCCAGCCAATGAGAAAATACTGGAAATACTTTTGATCTTTCTCATTTGGTGAACTTTTTGTCTGGCAGCTTAGCTCTTTCAAGACAAAGGTCTACTTATCTTCAGTGAAACAACAGTCTACCAGGAATTATGTGGCAACAGACGCTCTAACATTAAAATGCTCTTATGTCCCAATATTCTGTCCTTTGTCCAAACAAAAGCATTTTGGGGAGCATATTGCACTGATTTAACAAAATTTGTTGCAACCTTTGAATAACAAGCAGTTTTTTCAGACAAACCATTCACAGCATTATCATCTTTTTTGTATCAGTTAAAAGAGCAGTACCAGCCATTAATATAAGATAAACAAATATTAAGCAAATCTTTTCTAAAAAAAAAAAAAAAGAATAGCCATTGAACTTGATTTCTGGTAGCTTTGCAATTTGCTCAAGAATTGCTGTTTTTCCAAAAGTGAGACTTAAAATCTTTTAGATTTTAATTCATGATCTGCACTATTTTGTGGCAAGTAATGAACATCCTGAACAATTTGTTGAAGTCAACCCACATTAATTATACTTCTGATCCCCTTCAGAACAGAGGCAAAGCTAGGGGGTAGGCAGGGGTGGCCATGTCAACTCAGAGCCAATCACTGGACTCACTGGAATCACTCTTATCAGCTAGTTTGCTGTCCCATGCGGACTAAAACAAGCACTTCCACTCTAAAACAGATGGTGGCAGCAGTGATACTCTAATTAATTTGCTATTTGAATTATTAGTATATTAGTCCTATACTAACAACAAAAATCCATCCATCCATCCATCCATCCATCCATCCATCCATCCATCCATCCATCCATCCATCCATCCATCCATCCATCCATCCATCCTTTTAGGAGTATGAGATAGAGGTTTTACTTAAAAAGTATCACTACTCTTAAATAAAATTTCTGCTATTGTGCATAACTTAATTTAATGAAAACANCATCCATCCATCCATCCATCCATCCATCCATCCATCCATCCATCCATCCATCCATCCATCCATCCATCCATCCATCCATCCATCCATCCATCCATTTTTCTTTAGGCTTATCCCAAATGGGGTCAGGAGGGGTGCTGTTGTCTATCTCCATCTGTCTATGGGCGGGACCCTGACATTAAGTATTCAAATCAAAATATTAACTTTGGGATGACAACTACAGAATTCATGCTTTTCAAGAATTAGTTTTTGTATATCTGTGAAGAAGAAGGGAAATTCATGTGTCTCTGCAGGCTTTTAGGAGTTTTCTATGTGGTTAGAAATAAAGGACAACTGCTCAACAAATATAATGCGGATATAACACATGAATAAATAGGTGTGCACATTTTTTAGTAAGAGCTTCGTGAAAATGTAGTTTGTCTTCAGGTATTTAGTTGGATTATACAGATTATGTGCTCATTATCATTTTACTTTTAGTACAGTGGGATTATTTTAGATTGACCTCCATATTAGTAATGATGCTTGCCATGGTTTATGTGCTTATTTCTTCCACTATTTATGAGATAGATCAGGCAAACAACTTTCTCAATTTTATCATCTTCTCGGCTTAAGATACTTTGACATACTCAAATTCCTCCTCACTACTTTTAACATTTTCTCACTTTAACAGCTCTCTCAAGAGCTAAGATTCTCTTTAATTTCCTTAATCATAAAGTTGAAATGAAAGCTTTTTTTACTAGGATTCTCTGTAAATACGGTGGCATGTGAACTCAACTTTCCTGTCAGAACTGCCGTCATGTGCGGAACATAATGTTGTCTATTGGGAAATATTGACAAAGTATGTGACAAGCCCAGAACTACATTACTTGAACTTATTTCTTTGTCAGTGTCATATAATCGGTTTCCAAGAAATATTGTTCTGCATGTGGCCAACAAAACAAGAATAAAATAGTGCCTGACCTCTTTATGAAACATATGTAAGGCAGATATAAACATCTTGAGAAATTCAAGCCAATATTTAAAAATGAATACTTTCAATCAGACTTATTAATCGCTCCAGCTAAAGTTTATACCCAATAGAGCTAAAATGTTAACACAGAAACACAACTGTTTCCATTTTTACTTCCATCTTATTGTGTTCTTACTTAATTCAAACACATTGAAATTACAAGCCTTGCTAAAGCAACATTTAACAAGAGCAGGACAAGAACCAATCCTCAAAAACAGACTTTTATGAGAGGCAATTTAGCTCAAGAGAAACGCGCCTGCAGTTAAAATGTTTGGCAAAACTACACTAACAAAGAAAAGTAACACAGAAAATATGGAAATAACACTCACAAAATACCCTCATAAAATATTTCTTCAACTTGTTTATAGATATTCAGCAGCTGACAGCTTTATACATTGGGGAATTTTATCAAAACTTGGGAAAAAAAAAAAACCCTTTGAGAAAAATTTTCTCAAATCCCTTCATGTAAAATGCTTGTTTCTGTGATAATTATGTGGCTCCAAAGAGCAAAAGTTAAATTGCTCTCTCTTCTGCTTTTGGCATTTCCCAGAAGACAGCTGTTGCAGCCACAAATAGATGCTGCATGATATGTGAGAGGAATGGCAAACACTGTGTGTGTTAAAAGCTAATGAAAACATGGCTCGGTGTGACCAAATTCAAGAACAAATAAAAAAAGAAAAATAATGACAAAGTTGGAATAAAGTGATTGTGACCTTTTAGTAGTTTTCTTCCTTATGCCTATTTATATGCATGTATCTGTCTGACTATGTACCTTTAATGTCATATAGTAGTATACAGATTGATAATTCTCTGAAAATAAAAAAATATTTTTAAAGTTATATATTTTCATTGACTTATCAGAGTTATTCTTTGATTTAAGATTACTGTTGCAGCATTTTGCTCTGATGCTGCTTGAAAGAGACATTTAGGTTTAATTAATACTTGGAGTGATAAAGAGCATCTTATTGAAAAAGAATTAAATAAATATCTGTGCAAAGAGAAGAAAGCAAAACACAAACCAGAATATCGAGGCATTCAGAAACCGGAAGAAAGAGAGAAATACAGTAAGACGAACCCTTATCAGGAAATCCTCTTTGACTGGCAGAAGTGGTCTGTTTGTTAAACAAGGAAGTTTCACATTGATGCAATCGTGAATGAGAAACGCTGTGCAGAGAAAGTCTACAGGTAAAAGCAGGAAGGTCTACAAAGTATGGTAATCAAAGAGAGTTAACAGGAATTCGATTGAATGATATACCAGGAAGTTCCTGGCTCACATCAGCTCAGTGACAGTTCTACTGTTCTAATTACAGATCTGTTTAACATGAACAGCACTCTGTTTCCTCTGAAGTCTTTTAAAAGAAAAAACTTTCCTCCAAATATACCCCAACAAACATAATTTATATCTATATACCGTTGACATTGATCAAATGCAAAATTTCCATCATAAGCTGCTTAAACGCCGCCACTTTGGTCAGAACCACAAAATTTCCACTTCTGTTTGACCATCCAGTTAAGAAATATTTGGGTGGGCAACATTTTTGTGTTGGTCATTGCTCTTTCCTGCTTTGGTCTATCATTCCAAATGGGTTGCGGGAATCATTTTCAAGGGTAAATTCTGAGTCAGTATATGGGAAATCGTAAACAGCTGTCTTTTCCAGCAAACTGTGGTTTACACCAGCAATCTATCGTGCAAGCCCTAGTTTAGACAAAAATCCTGTTGCCACGACTGAAAACAATACAAACCTGAATGCGGGGGGAAGATTTGGAGATGCCGTGTATTCCGTCAACATACTGTAACATACACTCACATTCGCAAGTATTGGCTGACAGCTCAAGAACCTAAAGGTTATCAGTCCTTAACACAAAACATTTCTCTTCGATCCACCCAGAGTCAGCAAAAAGCATAGGTTACAGAACAGTGTGTACTACGGCTCAAGATGGCATACTGTAATACAATCTATAGTGGTTTCTGATACCATGTGATGGGCTAAATATTGCATATGAGATTCCTTTACCCAGCTCAAGTAAGCTAGCCACTCCTTTTCCCATTGACTCCAACTATAAATCCAGAGGGAGGCCTTTGCTAAATGGATTTCTCACATTGATGACACAGTGGATTTTCTGGAAACAAGTGAGCTGTTAGCAGATTATCATAGCTCACTTCCCTCCCCTTCCATCACCCATCAGGGGTCTGAACACCTGACTCACCCCTGTCGGCACAGCTGGTGCCCACCAACAAAGCACATCAGGTGTTTCCTAGCCTTCTCCCACTAGGTTTCATGATAGAAACACTCTAAAGATTGTTTTCCTTTCTTTGTGATGGGAAGTTTCAGGCTTTCCCAAAGCGATCTATTAAGTTTTGATTAAAGAACACAACAGACGGCAGGCTGATCTGTTTTACGCTCACCAACTGAGGCTGTCATGGCTGAGTCAGCAGGATGGGAGTTGGAAGGGATGGAATGAGCATGCTTTCAGTCACAATTACGTAGACAAAGAAAGGCATGCTTAAAAAAAAAACCTGACTACGTTCAGAGGGAACAAAAAAGAGAGGAAATTACGTAAAATGTAGTTTTGCCGACAGATTGATGTCAGTACTCAAACTGAGGTTATCAGAAAGGGAGGAGATTCCCAAAACTTCAGAATTGAAGAGTAATTTAAAAGACACATTTTATAACAGCTTGCTGTACTCTGACTCACGTTTTGCAAGAATTCCAGTAATAGTAGAAAGAAAAGACTTCATTTCTTAACCTTTTATTGACAAATAAAGGAAGAGTGCCATTTACTAAGTCAATCAAAACAAAGTAGAGACCTTAAAAAGAATCCTAAAATTACAATTTCCCTCAGGAGGTTTAAAAACTGGGACATTTTTAGTTCTTTTGAAATTTAAATAAAGCTCAACCTTTGTACTTATTATATATATACACCTTGAACTGACACTTCAAATTTGTATTAGTTGGTGATTATTTCTACTTTTGGAAACATGGGTTTAAAGTTATTTTGTGAACTCATCAAAGTTTTGATGCCCAGCCATAATGAATTGCATAGTAGCAAAAATACTTTTTTAAACATGAAATTTGTTATCAATTAAAAACACAAGAAAATTATTAGTCCTTCTTCACTGGTTTTCATATATTTTAAGAGATGACTGTGACAAAGATCTTAATGCAAAATTGTGTCTATTCTAGTCTAAACTTAAAACTCTTGTAAAGCACATAAACATGCACGGATCAGAAGACCTACCCCAGTGCCAGTTTAGGGACATAATGTTCACTTGCTGCTTTACAGCTAAAACATTTTTCTGAGCAAACGTCATTTCTAAGAAATAAACAATGCTATTCACATCACTTACAAGTCATGTTTATACTATAAATGTGTGTTACTGCACACGCAGAAACATGTTTTTTGTAATAATGTAGGAAATCAGATCTCTGTTACCATTTCTATTTGAATTTCAGAACAGCTCAATGTTCCAGTTAATGGATATGTCCAAATAAAGGAACCCTGGCAACACTGTGTAAACAACAACCCTCTCTGCCCTTGGATACCAGCTGGTGTTATTTATTCCTGTCTGGCGCCCTCTAGGGAGCACATTCTTTTCAGCAGGTGGTGTGACCTCGAGTTACCAGGAATTTCTCAGAAACTGATTAGTGTCCTGAACACTAGTGAATCATTACCTCACCCTGAAGATAAAGATAACTTAAAACAAAAATGATAACAAAAAATAATTAAACAACCATATAAAGACATTACCTTTTTGTTCTTTAATTTAACTAAATAATTTAGATAAAATTTAATGAAACTTTAAATAATGATCTGTCATTAACACCCCCTCCCCCAAACACACACACACAAAACACATTTTTTAGGGTAACTTGCCATAAAGCTGTGTTTTTCAACCCTGATCTTTTAGGTCCACTTGTCAGTAGGTTTTTACATGTTTCTCTGCATTAACATGCTTGATTTAGATGAATTCAGCAGGCTGATCGTAATGAAAGGGGAGGGCACTTCTCAGAGCTGGAATCCTAAAAGAGAGAAAAAAAAAGGTTACTGTCAATCTGCCAGGAGGAGTTTACTGGAAGGGGAGGCGGAGCTTTCTTCTGCATTATGAATAGCACCCTCTGCACCTTCCTGCTCCATTCTGCTCTCTGCACACTAAAGCTTCACACGGTACAGCTGCCTCAGCTTGTTGGATCTCACTCCACTAAAAAAAGAACAACTTCAAAGGAACTTTTCAAGCACAAGCCAACTGAGTGCAGAACATCTACCACATCTCTCGGATTTAAACTGAATAAAGGACTCTCAGTGAGCCATTTAAGGTAAGAATCCTCCTTTTTTTTGGACTCTGGATTTTGATTCAAAGCAGACTTTATATTATTTTTTTGGCTGTTTTACCTGACCGGGTTTAAGGGTTTAGAGAAGCCGGTTGTGGCATGCAAATTGCGCAATGAGGGAATAAGTTGACTTTCCTGGAACTGACCAAGATGGCTCATGTCCTGAAGATTTCCCTGAAATCTCTAAAAATCTGATAGATTATTTTCTCTCAGCTTAGGTATAATATGTATTTCTCATTAGGCATCGGTTTGATGGAAAAAAAAAGTTTCCTACAGAGCTGTTAGTTGCAGATTTCTATATTTGTCATTACTAAACAAATTCTTTTTTTCCTCTTCAGGTTTTTCATACTTCTACATACCATATCCAGCAACCGCCCTCTGTGAGATGGTAACTTACAGCAAGACTGACTCAGCTGTCGGTAACTGCCTCTCGAGTACCAAGATGGGGATGGGTTACCACTTCAAGACCTTTGTCTCGGAGGAACAGTTTTTGATGGTTGTGAAGACACTACAGAAACTCAGAGAGAGTGACTTTTTCTGGAGCACCATGACTGGGAAACAGGCCAGTGTTCTCCTGTCCCCCCACAGACCTGGTACCTTTCTGATTCGGGAAAGCTCCGACCACCAGCACCTCTTCACCCTCAGCGTCAAGACAGAGACAGGCACTAAAAACCTGCGCATACAATGTGATGAGAAATCTTTTTTTCTGCAGACTGATCCCAAGAATGTGGACAGTGTCCCCCACTTTGACTGCGTTCTGAAGCTGATCAATTACTACATCTGTCAAAGGAAAGCCAGTATTGTCTACTATATCAGCGCTGGAGGGGAGAGGATCCCTCTTGAGCTCATCAAGCCACTGTATTTCTCCATGTCAACCTTGCAACACCTTTGTAGGAAGACAATTAATAAAGAATTGGACATTTCTTCTCAAAGAGACCAGCTTCCTAACAAAGTTCAAGAGTACCTTGATAAATACGAGGTTGATATCTAGATAGGCAAAGACTGATGTCAATGAAAACTAGATGCTGCCAGCACATCTATGGGGGGAAACCCATGAAGGATGTAGCAGAAACGACTGAATCAGTCCCAGAGGAGAGAATCAAAGTGTAAGAGTCTCTTAAACTTCGGAGAAAGGATAAGGAGACTGAGAAAAGCAGCTTTGGAATCTGGTGATCTGAAAACAGAGATGAGCCATACCAACCTCCTCAGCTTCACTGATGACGTTCAACTAACTAAGAACTGAAGTGAGGCTAACAGTCAGCTGTCTACAGTGTGATGACACACTGTTCCCTTTGCTGCTGATGCTAATCAGCATCCTGATAGACTGATGAGATCACGCACACAAGCCTGTGGAAATGGTTTATGAATGTTGTTTCCAGCTTGATGTTCTCAGTCATTGGAAGCATAAGAGTACAGATAGTCTGGACACTTGTGGGTTTGGGTCAGGGTTGAAAGAAAGGTTCTTGGGAGGGATGTGTGTTGATTAAGAAGATGAGAATAATGCCAAAATTGCCAGAACAACATGAAAGCATGTTGGAAAACGACTGAATCCAACAGGATCTTACAGAGAGTAGTAGTTATCATGCTTCAGTGATGAACGACTCCTTTCCAATAGATCTGGGTTTTCTTTTGTGGCGCAGGCAACATATTCAGCGCCTGCAGACAAATTAAAACATTGGGTATCTTTTCTATCTATAAGGAGAGTAGATCAAGTATTTACTTTTCTGTATACCATGTTTACATTATAGAATTATTATTATTATTTTTTTATTTTTCTGGTTTTGTCTGTGATTGTGTGTGTGTGTGCTATCTTTTATAAAGATGTATTTTTACCAGCCATATGCCTGGCTGTGGATGCTTGAAGATATCTGAGAAGTTTGACAAAGCAAGCAGATGAATATAACTTTGCACTTATTTATATTTGTTTCAATAATTAATTTATAATAAAAGTTGTATTTTCCATAAAATGAGCTCTTGTATGGTGTATGTTCTTTGCTGCTTCCAAAATCACAAGAAATAAGGGATGCTATCAGATGGAGGTCATGGGTGGTTAGAGGTTTCAAATCACTATATAATACTCTTTCTGCAGATAAAATACATTTTATAAAAGAAAGATGAATAGGCTGACATTTTTATTTGTTCACTAGTTCCCTTCTTCCCCTTTGCCTACACCCTGCCAGTTAGCTGGATGAAAGAAGACAAGACAAATGTGGTTTTGACATTTTTACAGATTTTACTAAAAGTACAAAAAAACAGGAAGCTTACTTTAATTTAGGGTTTATATATTTTATTTTATTTATTTATTTTTTAATCTTTGCTTTATTCTATGAAGGATCAAAAAATTACATATAGATACCACTCAAGGGTGACCACAGCAGCAGGAGGCGAAGTCGATTTTTTCCTGTTTTGATTCTTTTCTTTCTGTTTGTACCATGCAGCTTGGGTATTACACCTCATTACTTACTATAAGAGTCTCAGGACAACCTGCAACTCATTCACATAATTTTCAGTTAAGATTTTCTCACAGGTTATGGCACAAGTTTATTTTTTTTTTTAGTTTAGGATTTCCCCCTCAATTAAATGAAGCGCTACCTTTAACCCAGAGGGAGCACCACTGTGGTTCTGAAGACGTTAGACAAACACCTGTGTTCATACAACTAAATAGATCAAGATCTTTCACCTTCCTTTTTAATTTTTAATTTCCTCCTGGGAATCTATTAGCTTAAATGGGTCTCCCTTCTAAAAATAAAATAGTCCTTCCTTACCAAAGAAGCTGATCTGTCAAAATACTGAAGAACTTTCAGATTATAGTCTAGTTTTCTAAAGAAGTGGAAGGCGGGACCTTTGTTCTTGTGTGACTCATTGGTTTCTTTGTAGGTGCTGGTGTGACCTGACATGCTCATACAAGTGTAATGACACGGCAATCTGATAGTAACCTATATGTATGATAGCAGTACTCTTCTTCTCAGAATGTCCCCTACAAAAATCCAGCACACTTCAAAAATATGCAAACAAACATGTTGGTCTTTGGGAACATAGACACCCAGCGGGCTGTATCGCTATTATACAACCTAAGGAGTGATGAGGCTGCATAGCTGCTCACTTCCATGGAACAATATGTACTATCATGCAAGACAAGCTGCAGCACAGTGAACTGGGGAAGTATTCTTAGCGCTGTGCGAGCAGACCAAGGAGCCAACAGGGGAACTGTTCCTGGAATTTATTAAGTCAAGTTCTTTCACGCTGAGATTTGCAGTTAATTTTTTATTATCTTTGAGTTTTTAAAAGTTTCCTGATGTTCGTTTTCCCCATGTTTCCTTAACGTTTATTAAAATGTGTTGTCAAAGTAAGGGCTGTAGGTCGTATGACTGATCTCTGCTAAATGCTTGCAGCAAAAAACCCATTTTGTTTATCTGACCTTAAAAAGACAATTTACTTTTTACAGCGTTTTACAGCAAAGCCTGTTTTTATCAGATAAATAAATCAGTCTGGGTTAAATATTTTCTCTTTTGTCTTGTAAACTATGTTGTTTCATTTTCTAACCAACTGATACTTTTGTAGTATCCTTTTACGACTGCATTACATAAGATTGCACAAAGTAACATATTAACATTTACTGTCAGACG
This sequence comes from Cyprinodon variegatus, assembly GCF_000732505.1. NCBI lineage: Eukaryota > Metazoa > Chordata > Actinopteri > Cyprinodontiformes > Cyprinodontidae > Cyprinodon > Cyprinodon variegatus. The sequence goes on along the minus strand of NW_015150522.1, from coordinate 462,548 downwards.
TTAAAGATAGAAAGGCGAAATCAGCAAAAACCCTTATAAAAAGAATTAATACAGGGAACAAGGCCTTACGTCTCAGTTTTGTAAATCATTTGGTTTCTCTTCACATGAAGTATCCCATAATATGATTTACTCGGAAAAATGTTGCAAAGCAGTATGTTTATAGAATGCAACCTTAAATTGCAATTATGTCCAATGCTCCAGTTCTGCAAAATTCAGAGTAAGATTAAGAGCAGTTAAGAAAACTAAAACGAAAAAAACAAACATGAGCCATTCAGTTGTACATGTTTGCTTCAGATTTTTTATTAGATTGGTTTAAACAAGATAAAGAGTTGCACTGCAGTGCTTTAAAGATATCTTAAAAAAATCTTGCAAAAATCCAGCAGTGCCTCTGAAATGCTCATCCACCCTGATGGCCAAGATCTTTGTTATCTTTGTATAACTTCTGTGGGGGAGTGTTAGCCTAGTGGTTGGAGCAGCACACTTGAGCAGAGCACTCATACAACCACAAATGTAATTGTATTTTACCATGACTTTATATGACAAACCACTGCAAATTAAAAGGTATAGTGGAGGATTTTCGCACTTTAAAAAAAATGCACATGCACAACCATGTATCTGCTCCCGAGAGGAAACACATATTAAACGTGTGCGAGAGCATGCACGGGTCCATTTCTCCGAACATCCACTCTAATGACAAAATCCCTCAATCGGACAGATGATCACTACTTTTTGCTCCCCATTGGTCAAGTAACTCTACTTCCACCGCGCGGTGCCTGCGTCATCTTTGTTGTTAGTCGCCGCTGTTGACTATCGAAAGCCTATGGCGACAGTGGGCCGCTGTGTCAACTAATCCCATAATGTTTTGTGAGGAGAGCTCTCCATGCAAAGCATTCCAGGATATATCTGCCTCTTCTGAGGCCTTTCTTTTATTCTCATACACTTCGTAGACACGTTTTCTCTTACGACTCTCGGCCATTTTCAAAGAACCGCGGTAAGACAGGTGAGCTTCAATGACCGTCTGAAACCTTAGCTCTCCACACATATACACCTGAAAGTGCACATGCGCAAAAAAATATAGCTAATGAGCCGAGCACGTAGGACAACCTTATGTAAACATATCACCGGAATGATTGACAATTAGGAGGAACACTTACAGTATTTAGATGATCCACCTGGAAAAAGAAAATCCTCCACTATACCTTCATTCAAACTTCAGGGGTGCAAAGAGAAATCTACATTATCTCCATATTGAAAAGTGTGGTGTGTATTTATGTTTAGACTTGATTGATTGGTTGATTGATTGATTGATTGAATATCCTGTACAATCTTTCACAGCACATATTACGACAAAAAAAAAGTTTGGGTTAGAACTGTAAGAGCTTTGCAAATAGAGTCTGAATAAAATACCTCAAACTTGCTAATTGCTAACATATGCTTTTCTTTGCTTCTACATAGTTTGTTCCAAGCTATAAAATGTCCTTCTAAAGACTTTTAACAATGAAACACTTCTCTAGCACTGTTATATAAAGGCACATTATAGTGTGAATGGATTCTCCAACATTACCAATTTCTTTCAGCAGCTCTTGCTGAGTTATCGAGCACATTTTCTCTGCTTTCTCTTTTTTGTCTTGCCCAGTTTGTCAGGTCAGGCCAATGTTTGCCAATGTGCCATTTCATATGATAGATTTATTAGTAAACTGTTACATGTTCAAAGTTTAGTTTATTTATTCATGAGTGGATGCTGTTAATTTAGGAATTTTATTCTTAAACTCTCTCAGGACTTCAGAGAAAAGCAGTTAGTGTATATTAGTTTTATGTAGAGGTAACAAAAAGTAAAGAATACAGGAAAGAAATACATACCACACTTTCAGAATGTTTATCTGTACAAACTAAAAATAAACCATGTCTAGTATTCCTCTCACTTAACAACTTTGCAAAACTTTGTAAACCACATGAAATCCCAGTAGCAACACATTGATATAATGGGACGAAATGTGAAAAGGTTCAAGCAGTGTGAATAGTTTTTTTGCATACATGTTTTGATTTACTCAGCATATCACCACCCTCGGGGCTTTAAATCGGTGTAATATTCTGTGGAAGCCCAATGACAGCATACTGACTTATTGTTTTGAAATTCTCTGGTAGAATCTAGCCTTGTGTTTCCACAGAACAAAGAGGACTAATTAACCATATTATTCAAATCAGAAAAATGTCGCTGTTACACACTCAGCCTACTGTATGCTTCTAAGATGGCAATATGAAACCATCACAGTTCCCATGTTTTTCACAGGAAGTGCCCACGTGGGCCTCTGCAGCAGCAGTCGCACATGCATCACAGTTGTCTCACAGCAAAGACCAAATAAAGGGCAGATTTGTCGATTATGTAAAAATGGATTGTTTTGTTGAATGTTGGTTTAAAATTGAACACATATTGGCTATTAATCATCCAGTCTAAATGCTAAACACTTTTACATTTCATAGATTTTCAATGTTTTTGAACAGAGATAGCTTTTAGTGATCAGTCAGTAATTTTACTTGATGTAAAAGTAAGACATGTAAAAAAATTAGGACTATTTTTGTGAGATTATTGATTGACCTTAAAGTCCCAGAGTTCTGTCAGGCTTATGTGGCTCTAGAACAATAAACATATTGTCAAGTTAAAATTGGTGGCACATTTAAGCCAGAGGCTGGGGAAATCCACCCATTTCTGGGACTTAAAGTTCATGTAAATACAAAGCTAAATGCATAATTTAGATTTGTTACATCCCGTCTAGACCTCAATGTACTAGTTGAAATTGTCAGTACCACAGAAGTACAAATGAAACAGTCGAGGGCAAGTAGTGACATGCCTGTATTTTCTTTATTTCTTCAGAAGGCACAACTGTAAAGGCTTCCGCATGAACAAGTGATGTCAAGTATTCCAGTTAAAAGGTTTAACGTTAAAGGTTTAGGATGAGGAACATATCATTTGCCTATCAAGCTCCTTCCTGTCCAGCAGGAAAAATTTTGAAAAGTTAATCTCACGTTTTTTTTTTTATTAAAAAAGAACTGTAAAATGGGTTTATGGGAAGCTTAAAAAAATGCCTGTTGGTGTTGACTGGATGACTGCGGGTCGGACTGACTTTTGCCCAAAAGCAAATTCAGGATACACAGAATTGTTTCCATAATTTTCCTAATTTCATAGCCAACTCAAATTCTAAATAAATTATTTAATTATTTGGCCAGGAACAAGCATGCAAGTCTAAAAATGTTTCAGTCAACCCAGAGTCTTAGGCACATAATAAATAGTTTTTATGCGTGTGGTCAATTAGGCAAAGCTGACAGTTTAAATGAATACCTCACCTTCCGTTTGCCTGAGGCATATTATGTGGCTGTCTGGATTTATGATTATAAACATCTTCCTGTGACAGGAAGCCAAATTTGGGTTCACTGGGTTAGAAGAGACCAGAAGGAGCCTAATCTTTTTTTTTCTTTTAAGATTGGTATTTTGATAGCAAATGATAAAATGCATGATACTCTTTCTGAACTGGAAAGCTCCTTTAGTGACAGACTGTTGCACACTAAATGCACCAGGAAGCGTTATCACAGTTCTTCCTTTTAGCAGCTGTAAGACATTAAAACCATCAATGTTCCCAACAACCTCAATAAGCTGTTACATCCATGCTGATTTTTGCACAGGTTTTGTCAGAGTAGTCTGTGCTTGAGCTAGTTAAGTTAATAATACTAACTTTAACCACAGAGTTAGTCATAAAGTCAATATAGACATTTAGACAAATGCAGTTTTTGCAAGTACAAGTATTATCTGATTGCAGGATATGATGATTCTGATGTTCTCCTTTAAGAGAACTTTGGTTTCTCTGTTTGGAAATCAGAGTTTCTTTCTTCCAATTTTTTGATGCTGTGCGACTGGAAGACTTTGTCTATAATTTTTCCTTTGCAGACATTTGTTATGATGTGTAACAATGGATACTATAGCAGGTTAGTTTTTTACACCCGTGAACTTACTCACATCTCTATAGCTGAAATAATAATTTGTCTACTTCCAAAAGTTCGAGCTGATTTGAAAAGGAAGCATCAAGGATATTCAGGAGGAAATTCAAGCTGTCTTCTTCCTCAACCATTATGGGCAATGTGAGATCTTTAGGAAACAGCTTAGAAGAACTCCATGCCCTAGCAAGGACCCCGCAAGGACCCTGCCAGAAACTTGGCAGAGTTTCTTTGTGCTGAAGGTCAGAGGCAAATAAATTATGACAAAGTTATATTTCCTCTGCATCACTTATCATTTTTTGTTAAGCCTTTAGTCGGTTCCAAGAGTCACACCAAACAATCATCATATTCCTTCATAAGGACTGCAAAATAATATAATTAATCTGTTATAGATTAATCGCTCCCAAGATATCTCTAACTACGGACAAACAGGAAGTACATAATACAGAAAGTACCTTGCAGCTTCCATTTGTGCTGAAATCAGTTAATAAAGTAGCTTCTTGAACTCAAACAGCTTGGTTATTAAAAACTCATTATATTTAGGCTTGCACTGCTTCTAAAAAAGGATTCAAAATTTTTTCATGCAGCCTCTCAAAAGATGGAAACTAATCATAAAAAAATACTATTTCCCTTGGTAGCTGCTACTGTGTGTTATTTCTGTTGATGGAATTACTAAGTACTAAAAGAAGAAGGTGCAATTCAGTTAGCTTTTGTCTTTAACATTAATGTACACCAGGTTCATTAAACAGGAAAAACTGTTTTCTATTTCTTTGAATGTATTATTTTCAAAGCTCTGAGTCTTTTTATCCTATTATCTTTAGTTTACATTATCTGTCCCATTCTTTGGCTGTGATTGAGCATGCTTTAAATTAAAGGTATCCAAATTATTTCAGGACTGCTGTTTTTTTTTTTTTTTTTTTACACCTACTCTTTCAGCTTGACTTTGATCTCCTTCTAACCAAACCCAAAACTGTTTGAGTATTTAGAATTGTTACATATTAACATTAAAAATGCATATTACATAAAAAATGCTGACATACAGTTATATGTGCAGTTACAAATTCCAGGACTGCATCCATGTGTTTAAGCTGAAGTAAGCTTGCACAATTGAAATTAGGCACAGGATAGTACTGTGACACATGGCTGCAAAATTATAAATCTCAAGACAGGAAGATCACAAAAGTCTATAAGCAATGATTTACAAACAGTCTTCAACCACTTATCAGTCAGTAGACCCAGATACATCTACTTTCAGTGGACTGTGGATACATAGCTGCTGCACAACAACAACAAAAAAACCTATATAGGATCGCACTAATACTATAGATAGCATTGCGTGACATCATACATTCGGGAAATTGCACCTGACTACAACGTGCTGCCATTATAGGAAGGGTAAGCAACTGTGTAACAGCTTGTTCTAACTATATATAGATAGGTCTCCTGTAAAATGAGTCCTGATACTGCTTATGTATGTAATACTAATGCCTGGAAGGTGAATAAACTAACGTTCTACTGTTTTCCAACAAAAAAAAGGATAAAAAAGATCAGTTTGGCCAAGGATTAAAAAAATACTTCAATACCTGGATTCAAAGTGGATCTGCATGTGTAGAAACTTTGACATTGTATTATTAGGTCTAAAAATTGGGAGACAAGAGAGTATTATGAACTTCAGTGACAGAGGGAGCAGAGTCAAGCTGTTTTTTAATCAAAGATTTAGAAAATAATGTAGACAAAGGATGAAGTGGGGAATGCTCTTAAAATGTGTATGAGGGGCTATTCAAAAATATTTTTAGCCCTAGAAGGACTGGTTCGTAGTCCTACCTCCAGTAACTTCATACTCTTCCATGCTCCCCTGCTCTGTCTGCACAGCATGCTTCTCTGATTGTTTGCTGTCCCCTTTCCATTTGCTGCAGTTAGCCTAGAGGCTAGCCTCAGTCAGCCATTGCCTGTCCATGCAGTGGCGTTACGTGATCTTACGCTATGCTCCCTCAATCCTTACCATTTAGCCTTTATACCTAGACTTGGTCAACTGTAGCCTCTTTCTGCCCTTGCACTGTTTTCCCGGCGGATTTATGCTAATTTTCTTTCATATTTGCCCTAAAGCTTTGATAGAAGGCTTTCTTGGTATTATGACTCAAACCATGTATAAACCTGGTGCTGTCTGAATGTCAACCTCTGTAGTTGCTAAGCAAATGTTTACCCCTCTTAAAATGACGGTGATCATTGCTAGGCTTGCAATCAGATGTGTGAAGCCTGCTAGATTCTGTCTATATTCTTATTTTGAACTTCACTTGCCTTAACTTTTTGACTTACATTCTTTTTTATTTTTATCTCATATCCCAATCAGGAAAATTTATCTGTTTAGCTGTGGTCAATGAAAATGTTGTATTCCTCTTTTTGGATTCCAAGGCATAGCGGTTGTTTCTTCTTTCTTTCTTTTTTTTTTTTTTTTAAATGTCCTTCCTCCTTTTTATGGAGTATTTTACCTCATTTGCTGTTTAACTTCAGCACAAGGTCTTGACTACACTGTGGATAAACAATGAAAGCCTGGTTCCCGTTCGTCTTTCCAGTCTCTCAGTGTGTTTACAATTCCGCAACTGCTGGTTACCATGGAGTCTACAGTCAATGAGCTCCAGATGCTCGATATCTGAGCCAAGCCTAGGAGAATCTGTGAGTCATTGGAGCCCGCAAATCTCTCCCTGTAAGCCTCCTCTCAAGACTCCTACTCTTCTTACGAGTTTTGAAGTTTACAGTAAGCTCTTCACTTTGTACTTGGTCACCCGAACCCGATAAATATGCTTTTTTTCTTGATGCTGTTATGGTTTTCTTTGATATTGTATCCTCTGCTTCATCTGCACTTTTTGGCCACATGTTATTAGAACTTCAAGATTTGTCATTGCGATGGATTTGTTTCTAAGTGCAATGGAGATAAACAAATTGGAGAACGATGCAAAAGGAGATCTTCTTTCTAAAGCAAATATGTTCAGTTCAGTTCAGTTCAGTAGCTTTTATTTGACCCAGTATGGGCAATTTTTGTTCAGTAGTAGTGCACCTTTCACACACATTCACATTTCACAAATAAAAACACAAGAAACAAATAAAATATTTCAAAAAGATAAAAGTAAGGTGGATAAATAAATAAATGTGTGCAGTACAGGGGATGAATAAAAGCGTAGGCCTATATGCATGCAACATATGACTATCTGTTTTTCCTAGTATAATTTAGCAGCTGAACAGCAGAGGGAATAAAGGAGTGTTTTTATCTATTGGTCCGAGCTGGTGGATGTTTAAAGCGGGAACCAGAGGGTAGAAACTGGAATTCACTATGTAGGGGATGGGTGTAATTATCCAAGATGGACTCAGCCTTCCTAATTACCTCCTCTTTATATATTTCAGTCATGTTTTTCTGTTGAACACCCATGATCTTACTGCATACCTAATAATAATCTTGGCTGTGGCATTTTTCTTCTTTACATTAAGAAGAGCATATCAGCAAATGGCAGAGATGGTAAGTATGGACTCTGTAAAACATCTATAGAACATGTTTTAAGAGTCTTGTCAACCTGAAACCTAGCTAGATTTCTGAGGCAATATAAGCGCTGCTGCCCTTTCTTACACAGCATGTCTATGTTGTTAAAAGTTAATTTTACATCTATTATAGACCCAAGATATTTATACTGTTAAACAATTTCAATGTCTTGCCCATGTATGATGGTTGTAGAGGGGTTGCAGGTCTTGTGCCTTAAATCAATACACATGTCCTTTGTTTTAGTGGCATTCAGTTCCAGCATGGCTTCCTGGCACAAGTTTGTGAAATAGTCCATGATAGGGCTATGTGCTGTTTCACTGTCCTCCAGCAAGCTCACAATGACAGTGTCGTACGCAAACTTGACAACTTGACTTGACTTGTGGCGATTGTCAGTTTCAGAACGACAGTCATCAGTGTAGAGTATGTGAAGAAGTGGAGATAAACCCTGAGGAGAGCCTGTAGATGTAGAAGACATTCCAGAATGATGGTCATTTACTCTCACTTGCTGGGAACGGTTGGTGAGGAAATCCAGTATCCAGCCGGAGATGCTGGAATCCAGTTGGAAGCGGTGTAGGAGCTATTGCACCAGTAGGTGGGGCTGGATGGTGTTGAACACTGAAGAGAAGTCCACAAACATTGTCCTGACATGTGTTTTGGGCCCTCAAGATGTTTGAGAATGAGATTCAACAGGGTCCAGGGTTGCATCATGGACATGTATATTTGGTCTATTTGCAAATTGCAGGGGGTCAAGCAGGTGATTAGTTCTTAAAATAATGTTCTTTTTGGCCAGCTTTTTAAAAGACTTCATTACAAGAGAAGTGAGGGCTATGGGCCTGAAGTCATTCAGGGTCATTGGGTGATTATTTTTCGCTATGGGAACTATTATGGATTGTTTCCATAGATCAGGGACTGTCTGAAGGGCCATAGACAAATTAAAAATGTGTTTAAAAATTGGGCCAAGCTGCTCTGCACAGCAGGAGAGAAGATGACCAGATATAATGGTCTGGTCCAGGGCTAGTTTGAATTTTGCAATATTAAAAGGTCTTTACCACATTTGGTAGGGAAAAACAAGTTGCTGGCTTGGTTGTGGTTAGCAGTTAATGTTTACAATCTGAGATTTCCTTTTTAAAATCATATTTCCCGTCGAACTATGTGTAAAAAGTGTGTAACTCCTGAGCTGGGATGGAGCCAGTTGGGTAACCATCCAATTTCTTTGAATTTTTATCATTTAACCCAACCATTGTTTTCACCCATGCTACAGTAAGCTGAGGCTGTTGGGGCTCAGTTTCAGTTCCACTTTGTGCTTATATTCCAACTTAGCCCTTCTTATTTCATACTTAATGTTTTTTTGAATGTTGTGTAATTCAGCTGAGTTATTTTGCTTAAATGTTTTCTTTTTCTGTTTCAGCAAGGTTTTCAGGTGTTTACTGACCCAGGGCTAGTTATTAGGGTATGTTTGACTACTTTGTTGGGGATGACATTGTCTTCACAATAAGTCACCCATGAGCTCAAACCACTCAACCGCTCAAATATGAGTGATGGATCACAAAGCAGCATGAACAATTCTTGTAACTCCAAGAATGGAAGGAGCTTTTTCAGTCTTACATAGGATACTTATTTAGTGGATACACCTTGTTTGTATATTTGGCAACAGGGAGAACTCACCCAATGAAATTGTAATCCTGTAATTATAGCCTTATACAACACATCTATATCTGGCTGTATATGTAGGATTTTTGTTCTCCTGGAAAGTTACTCTCTCTCAAAAACACCTTTAATCTAACCGGCTTTCTCTCAGAGTTTTCCTACACTAAGCTCCATTCATCTTGTCTTTAACTTCAGTTTGCAAATAT
>NW_015150522.1:420150-451692 GCF_000732505.1 Cyprinodon variegatus | reverse complement strand
GTATATCAGTCAGTTTTTATTGGTCTTGTATAGGGAAATTGCTTTTGCTGTCAACAAATATGTATGTCTTGGAGTGTAAAGACAAACCAGCGTAAGATCTCTTCATCTGATAAGATCATTTACTTAATGGCATTTTGTTGTCGTTGCTTTTGGTTTCATTTAATAAAAGGCACCAAGTTACAGGAACAAAGTAAGTTGTAGGTAAGTCAGATAGAAATCAGTTGCTTTAGCTGCGATAAAGCTCATGTAAACAAAACCAAGTGAAGAGAAATCCCTGAAACTCCTCTTTCATTGCTGGGAAACACCCTCTGAGTCATAGGTTCATTAAGCAACTTTTTGTTGCAGTGGAGAGAAATGATACAGCATTACTGAATGGGTACAGCCAATACGTCAGTATCCTATTCACTAGTCAAACATGTGGGTTATGTAATGTTCAAGTATAAGCTTATTAGAAAAAATAGGCCAAATTTACCTCACAGCAATGCATTACTATTCTATCCAAACTTAATAGTTTTAGCTTCAGTGAACTATATAATATATAAAGATGGATGTTGAAAAAAGGAAATTACAGTCAGACACAGTTCCCTTGAGGAACAAATTGGTTCAGCTTTTCCCCTACAAATCCTAATCAAAAATAGAAATGAGATTAAAACCTGAAACTACCCCTTGCTAAGAGTTTGACAGCATCAGAATTGGGGCTTGTATCAAATTCAGGAACAACATATTATTTTCAGCATCTGACATTTATCTTCTTCACTCTCTTTATCTCTGGACAATGAGGTGATGTTGTAAGATTAACTACGGTATTTGCTTCTAATGAAACCATCCAACCTCAGCAAAAATTTGACAAAACCTGATTGATCATCTGTATATCGGTCTGATGAAACCAAACTACAAACTTCAAAAATTGCACCATTGATAGAGTGAAACAGTAGTGGTGGCATTATGCTTTGGAGGTAAATTCTTTTCAAGTGGATGTTTTGTAGCCAATTAACCTACAATGTGTAATTTTCTCAGGCTGCAAACGACATGATCCGGCCCACCACAGTACCTGTCACTACACAATCCATACGCATGCAAATGCAAATCCACTCGTATGTTATTATAAATAGTTTTTTCTAAAGCAAGGCAGACATAAAGATTGAGATTTTCAGTTCATAGGTGATAATCAATAACATCCATATAGATTATATATACCATTTATGTCTGTAAATCCCTTTAATTATTACATATTGCACCCATAACAAAGGTTTGAGACTAAATATTTCAGGTTTCTTTTGGAAAGCTAAAAATCTTATTGTAAACATAACAATGAGCTCTAAATCAACAAAAAAGTATGGTTGATTAGTGATATATTTCGGTTTAAGGGTAACTTAGCCAAATTCTATGTAAACTCCTCAGGGTATTAGAATGGGGCAGTGAAGAAGGAGTATCAAAATTTTTTCAAAGACCTGAATAACCTTTGTAGGTTCATGTTGGCAAACATTACCAAGTGAAGAAATGGATGAGAAAAAACTCCACTACACTACAAACTCCTCTACACTAGCACTACTTTAATAGCGCTTCTGGTTAGACAGTTTTTGTTTTGTTTTGTTTTTTAGTGAATTTGACAAATCAATGCCACATCATATGTAGAAAAAGGTTATTGTGGTTCTTAAAACCTTGCCATTGTATGGTCAAAATTGTTTGCAAAACAAATAGATTGGTTGAGGTCATATATATGATTAAAAAAAAAACATTCATAACCCACCCAAACTAAAAAGAAAAAGAAAGCAGGTTAGCAGAAATATGACCTGGCCTCCCTTATTCCATCTAATAACTACACATTACAATCTGTTTATCTGCTTATTCATAAATACTAAAAAATTACAGTTTGGATAATATATTTCACAAAAAACATGTTTGTTCTCAAAGTCTCACTTAATAAAATTCCAGATATTCCCCAGCTTCTTGGGATTTCTGGAATTGCATAACGTCTCAGACTAGTTTTGGAAGATGTTGTGCTTTTCACACATCAGGATTTATTGAACTATATCCAGTGATGACATAAGTGCTGGAAAATGCCGACGACAGCTCTTTCATTTGAACAGCACATATTGTCATCAACCGGCTAACTAAATGCATCCCAAGGGAAGTCTGTGAGCTGCTGATTATTTTGGCAGTAAATACATATCTATTATCAGTATTTAGAGTTTATACAAGATTTGTATATTTAACAAGCAGTACAAGTTGAATGAAAAATTTCCAGTTGAAAAAAAATTCCTTCTAAGGCCCAACCCCCACCCCCATTTTAGTCATAATAATATTTCAAGTCTGTTCTCTATATAATCATGATTAGGATTCAATTAACTGTTTAACCTTTAGCTTCACCCACACAACCCACACCCAAAAGGAAAACCCAAAACACACCCCGGCAGTCTGTCTGTCTGTTAGCCGTGAACCATATCAAAGAGCAGCTGGCAGACAAACACTCATCACTTGGGGCATAACAGCCTGGTTCCTAAGAAATCCCTGCTGAGCATCAAAGCTATTACATCTCAAAGTAGAAGATCAGATAGATGCATCCTAAACCTTTTTATCTGATACGTTAACTGTGAATAAAAGTTTTTGAATAAAAGTTTTTTTGTCTGTTTAGTCTTTTAGGAGGACATGCATTGCCATTTCAATATATATATAATAAAAAAAACTTTCCATAAATTTAACGAAGCAAATATCTTTGTTCTTTTTTTTTTAAGTCTCACTAATCAACTATTTCTCCAGAAAAAGCCATCTGGCTAATGCATACAGGTTTTCAAGGAAACCTTATCTTATCTGGTTGCTGTACTGAGAACCTGCTTGTTACAGGCACTTTGATGGACCTCTATCTCTGTATAGATAGTGGTCCGGAGTAGGGAGGAACGAGTAAATTATAATTAAAGGCTACAAGGTCAATGTCTCCTTTTTTTTTGCTGTACTTTGTACTACACAATCAACAATATCAAGAGGAAATAAAAAAAAACAGAATCAAAACTCATTGAATAGACTTTAAGATGCCTTAAATTATGGTTTTGTTTAGCATTATTTTGACATAAAAATCCACTTTAAAGACTAGAACATGAAGAAACTATAACATCTTTGTTTAACTATCGCATAAAAAATCATTGAAAATCAAAAGCTGACAGCTAAGCTAAGAAGGAAACTCATTGAATTATGTGTGATGGGTCTTTTTAACTGGTCAGGTTCTGCAGTGCTAGCTGAGTGTCTGGTCACTTACAGTACTTAAACATTTAAAAATATGATCATACAGAAGAAAATAGTAAGTTGTGACCATACAGTACCTCACAAAAGTAATCACACTTTTTAGGTTTGCTGATGTTTTTTCATTTTAAAGCCTCAAGGTTTGGTGCATTTTAAAGAACATTTTATTTTAAAGACCTTGATGTCCAAACCTTTTATGACCATCTGTAAAATTACAATGATTTGTGGTTTCATCAATTGTTTACATATTATCTCATATCCTGATGTAATTTCTAAGTTGTGTGCTGCATGGTGGGGCAGTTTGGAGCACTGTTGCCTTGCAGCAAGAAGGTTCTGGGTTTGATTCCGAGCCTGCGGTCTTTCTGCATGGAGTTTGCATGTTCTCCCCATGAGCACGTGGGTTATCTCTGGGTTCTCCGGCTTCCTCCTACAGTCCAAAAATGTGACTGTTAGGTACAAGAAGTAGGAGTAAACAGAAGCTAACATAGATAGCAAGAGTTCTAAGCTTTGTTAAAGAGCTAATAAAAAATAACTACATGCAACTGCATAGAAAGAATCTATTCTTGAGAGTGAAGCTATCACATATTTTTTTTTGAAAAATGTGGTTGGAATATGTATTTGTAATAGACCCTTAAGTAAATTACAAATTTCCTGGGGTATCTCTCAACAAATTTAACCTCTTCATCTTTGTAAAATAGCTTGAGCAGAGTCAGATTGAATACTGTATATAGAATATGTGAACAGCAATTTTAAGCTGCTGACATATTCTCTGATCTCCAACAAACCCTATTTGCTCTGGTTGTATATTTAGGGATGTTGCTTTAAGGCCAAATAATTTGGATTTACCTTTATTTGGCATCTTCCGTCCTCCTAGTACCTGAACAGTTTTACTGCACATGTTGAAAATAGCGCCCCCTAACAATTTTTAAAGCTAGTTCATCTACAGCAAAAATAATTTTATTTTACAAAAACTGTAGTTGGTGTAACTGGCCAAAAATTATTTTTGCATGGGTTTTGCTGTGTCTCTAACAGCACTTGCTTTCAACAGCTGCACACCACAGTATTCATAAAAGAATGCATCATTTAATTTCCACTAGTAAAGTATGCACTACTTTTTGATAGACTTTTACATGAAATCTTGGTGGATGCATGAACAAAATTTGGGTTGTAATGTTAAAAAAGAGGTTTACAAGGTCATCAATCATTTTAAAAGGCGCTGCACAGATCAAGTAAACAAAGATGATATAAAGATAGATGGCTCTGCCTTTGGCATTAGAGAGTTGTGTTGTGGAGCTTTTTTTCTAGTGTGCTTAGCAAGAAAACGGACAATGCATGGAAACTCTGAGGAAATCAGAGACTGTAAATAGAACCGGTTCAAATCCTGTCTAAGACTAATTTGAGCTCAGTGTTCAACCCTTTTCTGCTTTTGCTTTTGGTTAACAGGTTAAAAAAAGAAATTTTAAAAGAAGAAAGAAAAGTAGTTGAAAACCCTTAACTTTCCCCTTGCAAATCTTGTTTTTTTTTTTTTTTTTTTTTTTTTTTTTTATTATGCAACTTGGGGAACTTACTGTACCATAAAAGTCATGGAAATATTTACCCCCGCCTTAAGCAATTATCTTCCTCTGTTTTTTCAATGAAAAACTAAGACTTTATCAAATGAAAAGAAAACACTACAAGTAATGCCAAGAAGTCACAATAAATGTAAACAGTATATACACCACAGTATATTTCTAATCCTTCTTACAAAGTTTAAAATGGAGTGTAGAAAAAAAAGCTATTCCCTGTTCTCTGCAGAAAGGTGTACTAGTAATAACAAGCAACTACTCAGGAGATCTGCACTGAGGACATTTAGATCTCTCAAAGGAAACCACACAGCACAGAAAATGCTTTGGAAACAGCTGCCACTTCCATGGAAATTCAGGCGCTGGGAGGAGGGAACAGAGAGACAATGTGCAGCGTATTCTGTCTCTTTGCAGGCTGCATTCCACATACAAACTGCGCGCAATGTCACAATCTTTGTTAATTTTCTTGACTAATTCACAGGGTATGCTCGCAAACCTCACCCCTATTCATTTCTTATACATTCGTGGAAGTTTGGTTCCAAGGCGTTGTTCCCAAATGGCTTGTAGATGAGGTAAAAGTTAAAAAAAATTCTATCTGGCTTGCTGTAGTGGACACATTGATTCAGTGCAAGGCTGTAAATCTACAAAAGGGAGAATTAACAGGGGAATCAATCATAGTCTTTTTATTTAAAGTCTCCTCCTGCAGACTACTTAGTTTGACCAATAAACTGTTGTTCCTTTTAAAAATAAGACTAATTCACATAAAAAATCCAACCATTTAGCAAGTTTGGGGACACAAAGCTTAAAGGTGAACTACCAGCATATTAATTTAAAAGCTTAGAATTTTTTTTCCATTGCAACTTGACAAGGTTCTGAAGAAATTTATTGGACACTTGTTTTGATATAACCACAGTTTTTTGTGCAAGAGGATTTTTCATTTCTCTATAGACACGGAAGTCACAAGATAACGAGCACAGCTGAATTTCTGCTTTAATTCACTTTTGTTGTCATGTATTTAGTGTACACACGCACCTGATGAACTTATGTAATTGTTGTGTTCTTCTAAGATATCATTAGTAATATTGCTTTTCCATGGAAGAAGGCAAGGCTATGCAAGGCAAGTATATTTGTAAAGCAGAATTCTGTACAGAAACAATTGTATGTGCTTTGCATTATTTAAACAATAAAATAGGAAAATGAAAGCATGATAAAAGCAAGTAAAAAAATAAAATAAAAGCAGGCAGTAAAGGGTATAAACCAGTTGGACCACAAACCTGAACAAATGATTCTTCAGAGAACAGTTTAACTTCAACAGACAGTGGCAGGTCTAAACAAATGGGTTCTTTTTTAATTTGACTTAAATATCTCAGGCTGTCAGCACTTTTACAATCTTCTGGGAGTTTGTTCCAGATAAGTGGAGCATAGGGAGCATAGGAACTAAATAGTGCTTCTCCATGTTTGGTTCTAGTTGTTTGTGTTCAGAGTAGGCTTGATTTAGAAGACCTGAGTGGTCTTGGAGGCTGATGACAACAAATCTGTTATGTATTGAGGTGTTGATCAATTTACTGATTTATATCTAGATCCTGCTTGGACATTAGTCTTTTAACCCTGGAAATGTTCTTCAAGTGTTAAAAGGCTGACTTAGTAACTGCTTTTATGTTCCGGTTCAGGTCTGAGTCCGTCATGACACTAAAGATCAGCCATACTGTAATCAGTGGTTTCTAAATGTCGAAGCTGAAGTTGTGGGCTAACTCTGGATCTCATCTTATTTGGTTAAAATATTATTACATCAGTTTTGTTTTTATTCAGTTGGAGAAAATTATGGCACATATGACTATTGATCTATTCTATGCATCTGGCCATGCTTTCATGGTCACCTGGTAACATTGTGATGTAAAGCTGTGTGTTGTCTGCATATGAGCTAAACAGAACATATAGACAATGAATATTAGAGGTCCCAGAATGAACCGTTTAAGATCCCTGCATGTGATTTTCTGGTCTCTGATTCCTACAGACTGTCATAATGGGCTTTAAAGATCTGACCCACATGCAGAGAACCACTCAGAGACCAAGGGTTAAAGTTGAACAGGTTTATTGTTGGTCAGCAAACACTGATGGAGATTGAAACTCTGTGGGGAAACAATGCTGGTGAACCGGAACCGGAAACTTTGAAGGGGAGATCACAGTGATCAGTTCAGGGACAGCGGGAAAATAGACTGAGGCTTGAATATTGCTGGAGAGGCACTCACTTTTCGGGGGCTCTTGGTTTATCCTTGGATTCAGTTTGTGGGGGTTTAATCCATAGAAGAGGGAACTCCTTGGAGAGCGGACAGGCAGACATACGTTGGACCCAGAGGAGTAAAGGACCGGACTGTCACTTGATTTTCCAGCAGTGCACTTGAATGGATCATGTGGATGTTTTCCCCTTGCTCAGTGAGACTCAGTAAATCCATCCAGGGGTAGAAGGTCCAGGCTTATCCAGTAACACAGGAAGTCTTCCTGCCGAAGAACAAAGACAAAAAAAAACAAGTTCAGACTCAGAGAAACAATGCTAAGGTTAGAATCTGCTAATCTCAGTTTGGCTAGAGTACCCAATACTGGCAAACACTCTGGCGTCGAGGTGGTGACAGCCCGCTGCTCAAGTAATCCTCTGGTAATGACCCAACGAGCCACAGTTGTGCAGGGAGGCCCAACAAGGACAGGGCACCACCTGATGGTGGAGAGAGGAAAACACAAAAAAACAACCCACACAAACTAGAATCCTAACACGGACAAATAAAAGTCCCTTTTCCTCAAGTAGGATTTAAACCAGTCAAAAAAGGCCAACTCAGTTTTGCAGAAAGACCTGCTTTGATAAAATCAAATGATCAACAGTGTCAAATACTGCCTTGAGGTCTGATAATACCAGCACATAGTCTGAATTTACACAGATTTCATTAAAGACCTTAATCAGGATAGTCTCAGTACTGCGGTTAGCACGGAAGCCTGACTTGAAAATACCAAAGAAACTGAATGAATGAATGAATTAATAAATGCCAGTTTTGCAGAGTGCTTGACAGAATTTTATGAACTAACAAAGGAAGACTTGGACAGAAAAAACTCACACTTTTGTGCAAACTGTGCCCGCTGGGACTTAACAAACGAGTCTGTACGTCAGCCATGTCCACTTAATGTGACACATCGAGTTAAAGCATCCCACTTAATAAATATTTGAGTGAGGAATATAAGAAATGATTTTTGATACAGATCCTCAATCAGCACAACCTGAATGTACATAATAATTGAATAATTGAACTTTATTGATCTCACAATGAAGAAATTCACATCTGTATCTTAACCCATCTACTTGGGGAGCAGTGGGCTGCCACTGTGTGGCGCCTAGGAAGCAATGAAGGGTTAAGGATCTTGCTCAGGTACCCAGAGGGCAGGCTGTGGGTGTTCGAACTTGCAACCTACCTGTATGTTTGTGAAGTTTTGTGTAATTTTCCTAAATAAAGGCTTCATTGCACAAACAGTATACCTTCACTGCATTGAGTATTTTCCATTTCTTTCTATATATTATGATCACATATTTCAGGGGGAAGTATGAGGTTCTATTGTGTAGGAATGTGGCTTAATTTACCAAATGAACTTGAACTAGGTAATTTATAGATTTGTGAGCTATGAACGTGAGCTAGTTCATTTTCATCTATGGTAAAACAGTTTCGGATGTTCTCTGCATACTAGCGAACAGAGCTATGTGCTTGTTCCGTTATTCAATAATCGGTTGTGATCAATAATGCCACTTTAGTGATTGCTTCATATGCTCTTCTGTTTTTTTTTTGGCAGGAATTTGACTCCATAGCCAGGATAAACATCACATATGGAACCAAACCCATTGCCTGCGGGCATCAAGGGGCCCTTAAGAACCACATGGAGCTGTCAGTGCCTTCTGAAAACAGCGCATCTCACCAGAGGGCTGTGTTTGAAATTTCATTTTATTATTTTGCTCTTCTTCTTTTATCAGAGTTTCATTTATAGGGATTTCAAAATGATAACATCCACCATAAAATAATAATAAAAAACAACATTGAGAATACATTTATTACAAATGATGTTTAGTTGAACTCTGACTCCTCCAGTTCATAGGTCAGTATTTGCTTCCTTCCTATGACTCAATACCCATGAAATAGCCCTTAGCCTTAAAAAGGTTGGTGACCCTGCGTTTTTAAATCATAAGTTCCATTTTGTTCACTAGAGAGACCAAGAAAGTTTTCAATGCGGCATGTCCACTGCACAGTGGAACAGTTGTTGGAACTAGCTGCCTTAGCCTGGAAGCCAAGACTGACTTGTGCCGTTTACACGGCGTATTAGACTGTGTACCCTAATTTAAAGTTCGGAGCAGCAAGGTCTTGGTCAACGGGTAAGAACAAATCAGATAAATGGCTGTCTATGGATGTGACACAAAAGTGTCTTTTCTAAGAATTAAGGTAATTAGGGCAGCCAATTGTTCACATTGTAAAATTATATTCAGCGTACTCAGGAAATGATTAAGGACATCATTAAAACATTGTTCCATTAGGCGTAATCTTTCCTGTTATGACTACAAAACAATGCACCTGTATTATGGGTAATTATAGTGACACATTGCAAACTTCCCCCTCCTGCGTTGTGATTGATCCTGCAATTATTAAACCAGGGAGTCTGAGTCTCCCAGACTGTCAAGCCTTTTATTGAACACTCATGACATAATTCTGTTTGCCTGGTCAGGTTGCAGTTGCCTTGCAGTAAGAACATTTCCCAGTTTGAAACCCTTGTGGATTTTCACCAAGGAGCTTTGAGTGATACTTCTTTACTGCAAGCTGATCTCTTTTCCACAGTCCAACAACTATGCTTTTTCATGTTAACTGTTCTCTCTATATATTGTCCTCTGCAATGAGTGAATGGATTTTGGTTGGTCAACTTCTCTTTGCCTTTTACTTTTGCTTAGAACAATCTGTTGTTAGTGTTTTTACAATACCTGTAATATCTGTTTGATGGGATGAAATGTGTTTGTTCTTTATTTCTTTCTTTAGAGTACAACTGAAAGATTTAAAAAAAATAAGCAAAAAAGGCCCAGAAATATAGCAAAAATAAATATACTCAATGGACTTTTGCTAAAGGTCTGGAAAAGTTTAAGTTTGCAGAGTGTTTTTCCCACTTTTTGGCTTGGTGATTCAACAGCTTTGCCAAATGAGCTCATAGGTCATCTAAGGACAGGAAACACACAGGAAGACTGGAATTTACAGTTCTGACTCATATGTTTGATTTAAGAGAATTAAGAGGAGCTGCAGAAAATTTGTCAAATTCTCCCTTTGCCTTTATTTCTGAAACTAGCGGAATTCATTTCATTAGATTTTCAGATGGATATTTGGGTACATGTCTGGAATTTCCTTTATATATAAAGTTTTGCAGCTTTTTAACTGGTACTATATACATTTTCCAAATACTACGGAACACAAAAGGTTAGAAAACTGAAAAATTTGAACATAGGATAAACTGATTCATGTTTTTCCAAATTCTTCATTGGTAAAATCTTGCCATTCACTTGTTTGTATTTGCAAGCTAATGATTATTATTAATTCTGCAGCTTTTGCCTCTTTTCCTTCTAAACATTTGGAAGATTATCCATTTCCATCATCCAATTCTGTTTTTGCAGGTGGTTTATTACTCGAAGAGATTTCTGTTATTTTTCATTTTCCCCTTCAGCAGTGTCTCAGTTTACGAATGGCTTTCAGCCTAAACCATGATTGATGTAAACCTCCCCCACAGTATCAAGTCTTTTGCAGTTTCTTACAGTATTTCTTTTCCAGGATTTGAACATGTATTGAGCCCCTTACTATTCTAAGCAATTTCAACCAGCTATTCCCGACCTGGAGAAAAGCATTACCACAGCATGATGTTAACCACAAACACACTTATGGAGATGGTGTGTTCAGATTGATTTGCAGTATTATTCTCCACTTGTAGTGCTTTTTGTGTAGGCCATGGTTTGCTGCTTGCAAGTATGTCAGCTGTCAATGTTAACTGTTAAGAATTGTTTCAATAAAACTCAGCAGCCTTTCTGACCTTATCTCACTGCAAGCTAAAAAGTAAATAAATTAGCTTCCACGGTTACAATCAACTAACCATGAACTAGTTATGATTAATTATGAATTTGATCTTTTATTCATTTGAATATTTGCAATCATAGACAAATTAAATGTAATGTAAAGTAAAATATCCAATGCAGCACAATTGCTATATTATAAAAAAGCACCACATATGTCAGTGCAAAATATTTGAAAATAACATTTAGAGTATAAGAGAGACTGTAGTGTCTTCTGTTTCCTGTCTCTGTCATGTGACCTGCTGTACACTGTTGGAGAGATGCATTTAGATATTGTAAGGTTGAAGTAATAAGCTCTGTAAAGCACAGCTGAAACACTCTCCATAAAAGACGCATCCCAAGCAAAATCAATGTTTTCTTTGAGCTTTATAACAATGTTATAATGCCAATCCTTCCTCAAATCCCAACTCAAAGCTATATTTCACTTGATTCGTGCATGTCTGAGTTAAATTCTTATCTTTCAGCAGAAGCCCCTCCCTGTCCTGGAAAATTAATGGCCAAGACAGGTTTATGTATAGCTGTCATTATTTTAGGAAGTTCCTATCTTGTATGTGGAACGCAATCTATTAACCAATATGTCCACTTTCTTGAATCAATGAGTGGTGATGTGAAGCAGAGCACAATCACTTCTGGTTTGAATTGAGAGCAGCTAATCTATTAAGTGACGGCAACTGCACTGTTTTAGGTAATGTCCAAGTATTGAAAATGTGTTTTTCATCTACAAGACCTTACAGACTTTGTTTAGCCTTCCCAAAGAGGAGCGTATTTGCCAAAAATGGCATGATATGGCAACGTCATGAAATGAGTGGTACCAATAGTAGCTAAAGTGAAAGGTAAGTCCCTTTCATTAATTGTTCATTACATAATCAATTTGGTGCCATTTAGTTTATTTATGTAGCACCAAATAAAAGCACATATCATCTGGAGGTTCTTTAGGGACAATTCATTCAAGTCAAACAGACAGAATGGTTACAAGCTTTATATCTAAGAAAATCCAACTCTGTTGTGTCATTGACTTCACAGATAATTTTAATGAACATGTAGCAAAATTGTACATTGTGCATTTTTTTGATGATTCTGCTTCAGTGCCTCACACAGAGCATGCATGCAGCCAGAGTGGAGAGGAAAATATCATCTTCAACAGGAAAAAAAACTCCAGCAGACCCAGACTTATGGGAAAGACTGACTAGGGACTGAAGCTGACTCGGGACTCAAGAAGACAGAAGCAGACATACAAAACAAATATAGAAGCATTGATCCCTGAATACTTTCGATGTTAGATATGATATCTGCCCATGGCTCAGCATTTGCTGGGCTAATGGTTTAAGAGTGTTGGCCCGGTAGTGGAAAGTCCAAACTCCATCACTACCGAATCCACTGCATCTCTATCAATATTCTCACAAATTTAAGGTCAATACGGCAACAGAAAAGACAATGGAATCCCAGGGTATTCAGAACCTATTCTTTATATAAAAACAAATTATTATGTGAATATAGATTATCTTTACTGCTAGCTAAGACTCTGCAGTATGAATTTGTCAAGCTGAATTACTAAATAAGGGCGGGCACACTGTAAACTTTTCCTCCCGCTTTGGGCGGAAAAGGGGAATTGTTTGTATTGGACTGCATTTCAAATTCCTAGTATGTCTTGCAGTAGGTAACAAGGTGGCAATTAGCAACCATCTTTCTGCAGTGCTGACTCAGACGTGTTGTTTTGTGTTGTAGGGCGACAGTGGCAACAGTGGCGTTGGATGTAGGAGTTTGCCCTGAAAACTCCTACAAACATCAATCGAAGGATTGATGGTTCAAGCCCCGACTCCGACTTTCAGTGTCGTTGTGTCCTTGGGCAAGACACCCTCACCTGCATTGTCTATTAATGATGGTCAGAGGTGGCGCCAGTGTACTGCAGCCCCGCTACTGTCAGTACGGTGTAAGAACAGATATCGTGAACTTTGAACTTTTAAACCCTGCAGTTTCATCGTACAGTTTATGTATAGCTGAGCACAATGATTGTAAATATAATACAGTGTATGCCCATCCTAAGTAGTTAAATAAGTAAGTAAAACTATTTACGTGGAACCTATTAGCATAAAAATTACCAAGTCAAAAATGGGTCCAACCTAGCAGACAATCAAAGTATTATTTTCAAGATAGATTTTGTGGATACTTAGAAGCTGGCATCCAGCTCAACTTAGGCACCTCAACGTAACATGAAAAAGTAAAAAAATTCTTTTCAACTACAAGCGCAAGGTACAAGGACGAGCAGAAGAGAGCGGAAGTTCTGGGTTTTGGCCACAGGTGGCAGTATAATTAGAAAACTCTGTAATGCTTCTTCAAATAGAAACTCTGAGTCTGTTGATCTCAGAGTAAAAGGAAGGGAGTTCCAGGGTTTTGAAACCACTGAAAATCTGTATTATTTTGTCCAAATTTTACACTTGAGAGAATCAGCAGATCTTGATAATAGCAGCCCCGAGCCCTACTAGGGGTGTAAGGATGTGATAATCAAGAAATGTAGTCTAATTTCTGCCCTTGCAGAGTTTTCCTAGTCATGGATAGGATCATAAAACACACTATCATATACCAAGAGTCAATATTACCGTGTAAGCAGTGGAATCACATGACAATATTTTGTGAAGATATGGTCAGGAGACTAGCAGCATCATTCTGTAAAGACTGCAATCATTTTGGGGAAGTTTTGTCAATATATTTGTAAAGCGCATTACAAAAAATCCAGACGAGATGAGACAAAAGTATGAACTAAGGTTTCGATGTCAGAGTGAGAAATAATATGACTTAATACTGCAATGTTTCGCAGATGGTAGAAACAGAAGTGAAATAGAGATTTGATATAATGTTCAAGAGTAAAGTCTGAGTCAAATGTTGTCACAAGATTTCTATAGAAGAAATATCCTTGGAATCAAGCATCCCAAAAGTGCAAGGTGCAAGGATGATGACATCCTGATTCAAATAAGGAAAACTATTAGTCATCCAACCTTTAATCAAATCTGTTCTAGACAAAAATGGGATTTAATTTACTAGCATTAAAAGGCAACATCTATAAAAGACAAAGTACCGAACCAAGATGGATCAGATAAAGTAAGAACAACAATGGTGCAAAATAGGTACCCAGTGGAACACCTGAATGAACAGGACAGGAATAGAATCTTAATGTAGATACAGCTAAGAATGTTGATCTAACAGACAATTATAAAGAGAACCATTTTAAAAATGACCCAGAAACACCTCAGCCAAATATCTACAAAATGAAGACCAGAGTATAAGAACTGAATAACTAAACAGTCAGTTAAAGTACTTTTATTGAAATTTACTGAAAGCATTGAAGTTTTAGAGGACTGAACAAACCAAACCTCCCTAAATTGGATTACAGAGACAGACCGATAGGTTACTTCACTGAGGTGGCTTCTTTGAAACAAGTTGCATTAGCAATGTAATCTTGTGGTGAAGTTACAGCAGCATGTCACAGACATTTCATTTCGAAAGGTACTCAAACCATGACACATTTTCCGGAAACTGCGTCATTGATTGAGAAAAAGGCAAATATGTCATTGAAATTAGCATCTACTTTATTGTATCAGAAAAGCTAAAGATCCCAGTGAGTCTCAGTCAAAGGAAAATAGTTTGAGAAATCTTTTTTTTTTTCCTTTTATATGCCCTAAACACTGGGTAAATATAAATATGAACTAATGATGAATTAATCTTTTTGGATCACATGTCTTATTGTGAGTAAATCTGGCCTTGCTTATGCTCTCAGAAAATGATCTGGCTACACAAGGCCAGATCAAGCTGTGATCAAAAGGCTGATCCAGCACACCAAGATCTCTTATCAAACCTTTAAATGAAAGAAGGTTCCAGGTATTAAGTTGAGTCACTATGTACACACTTGTGACTGTAAACTGGGATAGATCCCCTTTCCCATCAACCAGTCACACACACACCAATGCAAACACACACACACATATCAGAGTCACATTGTGCCTGGATAAGCCTGATCATAGTACATTGTTTATTAAAATGAAAGACTACATTGTTCACCAAACTAGTCTCTCTCTTTCTTTAATCGCTCAGTTTTTTTACGCTGGAATAAGCCTTAAAATATAAGCTCAACAAAACAAAAAACTTGAACTGATGTGGCAGATGCATCACTTCCCAGGAAAAAAAAAAGAGGGGGGAGAGGGTCTGTGCTGCTGATTAATGACCGCATTTGCGTGGTTATCTGGCTGCAATTTTTGAGCTTTCACACACTTATGAGGAAAATAAGTAACTCTTCCAGTTTAAATGACAAAAGAGGGCTAAAACATTCTCCAATAGTCATGCTTTGTTGTTGTATCAGTAATTAATTGGAAATTGAAAATTGTGTTATGATCAAACTGCACCACGTGCATTCTGAGGAAATGAAATACAGAAATATAAACAAAACTGGCGATTCTTCAGCATTTCTTAAGAATTACAGCATTTCTGACTGTCTGTGTTTCTGTTTTTCCCCCAGTAAGTTGGAATATAACAATTTGGATGTAACTCACTGTATTGTATTCACTGTTAATCAGCGTTAATTATGTTTATGCATGGTGATTATGCCATATGGCATACTCCATGATAAAATCCATGCTTCATTATATTTTTCAAATGAATTTCCAGAAATATATATTTTTATTTTTTTATTTTGTCAGTTTAACTGATCTTTTTAATGTTTACAAGCAAAAATGAGTTTTGATTAAGAATGCACTAAATAGTTAGAAATTACAATCCGCAATTCCCCCCCCCCCCCCCAATATGGTCCTTTATTTAGATCAGTTTAAAAACTTTAGTATATCTTGTTTCATTAAAAAATATATGGTTAACATTGAGATTAACATGCTGAATCCCAAAAAAAATTTTTATTATGCAAATCCATCAAAAGCAAGAGCATCTAGTATTTTATGTATGTCATAATAAACCCGGCACATGTACTTTAATTTCTTTTTTTTAATTTTGAATTTCTTCATTATCTGTCAGATATCAAACTAACAATTTCATCAAAGAACTGAATTTCTTTCTTAAATCTTATAGACATAATGTACTTTGTAAAAGTCAGAATTTTTAAAAAGGAAATTAAAATCTATTAATATCAGGGATGCCATTTTCTACTCAGGCAAGGAGGGTTGAACCTCCTTGATAAAACTTTACCACTGCAAATAAAAAAAAAAAAATACTTGAGACAGATTTTTAAGATAGTTGATAAAATTGTGAATTTATACAGAATAAGCATGGATGAACCAGAATTTTATAAATATTTGATTTGCCCTTCTCTTATCGTCATTTGTCTATTAAAGGCCTTTTTGTCAAACATCAGCCTCTTTCCCACTGAAAACAACACGTTAAACTGGATTTTTTGAAACATTTGTCGACCTTTCAAAGGGATTTCCCTTCGGTACTTCTTCAGACCTTATGTTCTGGCTCTAAATCCTAAGTAAGTCCTCCACACCGGCTTTGACTTCACCCTCTGGATTGTCCTTTGTCTGCTTGGATGAGATTTCCTGTCAGTTCTATACTCTTCAAGTCTTTAGTGTGTGGAACTCTGTGCAGCAACCACAGCATCTTGTCAGCAGACCGGCTGGGACCGACCTCCTTCTATGGGCATGGACTGAACTCCAAAATCAGGTTACTCATATATTCATATGGTCACTAACCTGTGTTTTCCTCCTACAGAGATTCCTGCCTTAGACGTCCTAGCCGTTGCTTCTGCAGATCCACAGTTCATGTTTAAATACTTTACATTTTAAATACTAAAAACTTTTTGAGTAATCCCACTGTCTGACTTGCCTTGAATACTGGGCCCTCTGTTAAAGAGGACCCAATATTTAAGCCTTAACAGATCAGGAGCTTTAAATGCTTGCATCATGTGGAATGATGGTTGACTGAGACAAGGGCAAGAAATTGCAGAAACTGAAATAGTACCAACTTTTTAGACTAATTCTGAATTATAGCTTAAAATGAGTATTTTCACATTCTATATCACTTAGGGGGTAAGACTGTAACTGAGCAATACGTGACACTAAACTGAGAAAAAGCCTTGGCCAGGAAATTCTGATTGAGATAAATCAAATATATTTCTTTGAATGACCAGCCAGAGCAGATCATTTGATTGAATGAAACGAATTATGGAAAATAGAACAGACTCACAGATGTGTAGAGATGAAGCAGGCAGGGGGGAGGGTAAGGGGTTTGCTCTCTTACTAACGGTTCAAGGAATTGATTGTGGTCTCTGAGAAGTGTGACTCATACT
Source organism: Cyprinodon variegatus (assembly GCF_000732505.1). Taxonomy (NCBI): domain Eukaryota; kingdom Metazoa; phylum Chordata; class Actinopteri; order Cyprinodontiformes; family Cyprinodontidae; genus Cyprinodon; species Cyprinodon variegatus. The sequence goes on along the minus strand of NW_015150522.1, from coordinate 434,483 downwards.
GTTGCGCTTCAGGAAACCCTTGATATGTTGATCACGATATGCGTGACTTGAGCAAATCTGGCCACAGTTTATTCAAAGCAGTCATACTATTGGTTATCCTTTTGCTCTCAAAACTTACAGTGCGGGGGCACGTCCCCCATCCCCAACCACCCAACCCTCTTTTTTCACCTACACACTTTCTGCTCTGTATCTCCCCACTGAGGTTTAATTTACTCTAAAAGCATGTGAAATGTTATTGTGATTCGAAGTGGGAACAAAGAAACAAAACTGCAAACACAAAACAAGTCACAGTACTTCTTTTAAAAAATGATCACTTCCCCTAACACAGGCATGAGCACTGGCACTTTAGTCAGCTTGTATTACTGGCTGTGGGTTAGCAAAAAGGTGATAAAAAAATCTAAAATGTTGTATTTCTCTATAAGAATAAATATTTGGGAAAGGCAATGACTCATGACCATGTATTTAATCATCCTCCTGGAACATCTTTGCAAGCACAGGTTTTAGCACCCCCCTAATGTCCCTCTGCGTTTAACACAATCATCTCGTACAATACATGACTGTTTCTAATAAATTATGTCACTGATATCGTCAAAAGCCATGTCTCTCTCATTTTGTGTGAGAACAAATACACGCCCCCTCATTTTTTCACAGTACAGCATTGATAGGAAGTGATACCATTGGGACCCCTATGGTTCAGATGTGGTTGTGATAACAACTCAGCCCCCCCCCTCCTTGCCTGATGAGTTTCCTATAAGCTTTTTTTGGTCTTTCACCACAAAAGTACCGTATTCATTCAGATGAAGACAAATGCAGTATGCAGTCTGATTGAATTATTCCATTACTTCTCTTTCAGGTGGGCTATCTATGTACTCAGTTCCTGTAAGATTATAAGGATTTCACTAAGGGTACAGAAATAATAAGCCCCTCTGAAGAAGGTTTGACTAATTTTGGAGTTTTTGCAAACAAAGATAACTTATTTCCATAGCATACTAGATCACTATATATAAACAGACGTACAGTGACAGGAAATGAGAACACATTCATAATTAAAATTTCCCCCCATCACAACCTTTTTTTGGCATCTGTTTAAACTATCTTCCACTTGATAGTTTATAACTATATTACATTATGTGGAAAGTGAAGTGAGACTTCTGCATATGCTGTACCTGAAACAAATATTATAGTTTTGCATATGTCGTTCTTAACCATATATGCTTAGTTTCTGACCTTTTTCACGTTTTATCAATTTAAAAGTATAAACATGTGTGTTTTACTATGGTTTTATATGATAGACCAATTCAAAGTAGAGCATGATTGTTAAAGGTCCACTTGGTAACTTTTTTTAAACTTTATTTCTTTTACGTATTTGTTAAAAGTGTCCTCAAACATGCTGGTGGGCAATAGCGGTGAGGGAAGCTGTTAAGCTGAAGAAGGAGTCCTATCGGGTTTTATTGGGCTGTGGGACTCCTGAAGTATCTGGTGTGTACTGGCAGTCACAGCGGCTGGTTGCTGAGTCAAAAACTTGGACGTGGGAACAGTTTGGAGAGGCCATGGAGAAAGAATTCCGTAGGGCTTTGAAGCGATTCTGTTCCACTATCCGGCATCTCGGGAGGGGGAAGCAGTGCAGTACCAACACTGTTTATAGAGGGTGTGGTGTGCTGCTGACCTCGACCCGGGATGTTGTGTGAGCGGAATACTTCGAAGACCTCCTTAATCTCACCAACACATCTTCCATTGAGGAAGCAGAGCCTGGGGGCTATGGGTTGGATTCTCCGATCTCTGGTGCTGAGGTCACCGAGGTGGTTAAAAAGCTCCTCTGTGGCAAGGCCCCAGGGGTGGATGAGATTCGGCCTAAGTACTCTAAGGCTCTGGATGCTGTGGGGCTGTTTTCTTTAACGTGACTCTGAAACATTGGGTTTGACATCAGGGGCAGTTCCCCTGGATTGGTAAACTGGGCTGGTGGTCCCCCTATTTAAGAAGGCTAGGCAGAGGGTGTGTTCCACCTACAGAGGAATAACACATTTAAGCCTCCCTGATAAGGTCTACTCCAGAGTTCTGGAAAAGAGGGTCAGTTGGATAGTCTAATCTCAGATTCAGGAGGAGTAGTGTGGTTTTTGTGCTGGCTGTTGAACACTGGATCAGGTCTACACCCTCAGCAAGATCCTGGAGGTTACATGGGAGTTTTCCCAACCAGTCTACATGTGTTGTGTGGATGTAGAGAAGGCACTTATCAGTGTGCCTCGGGGGGTTCTGTGTTGGGATACTTTGTGAGTATGGAGTACCGGGCCCTCTAATGGAAGCTGTTAGGTCTCTATATGACTGGTGGCACAGCATAGTCCGCATTGCTGGCAGTAAGTCTGACTAGTTCCTGGTGAGAGTTGGACTTTGGTGGGTTGCACTTTGTCAGCCATTCTGTTAATACCTTTATATGGACAGAATTTCTAGGCAAGGTCAAAGTGTTGAGGGGATCCGTTTTGGTGGCCTTAGGATTGCGTCTCTGTTATTCAAGGATGACATCCTTCTATTGGCTTCATCAGGGTGTGATATACAGGTCACACTGGAGCGGTTCGCAGCAAAGTGTGGAGCGGCAGGGAGGGGGATCAGTGCCTCCAAATCCAAGATCATGGTCTTGAACTGGAAAAGGTTAAAGTGCCTACTCCAGATTGGGGAGGATGTACTGCCCCTAGTGGAGGAATTTAAGTATCTTGGGGTCTTGTATACAAATGAGGGGCAGATGAAGCGGGAAATAGACAGGCAGGTTGGTACAGTGTCTGCTGTAAAGTGGGGACTGTACCGATCCATTGAGCTGAACAGAGAGCTGAGCCAAAAGGCAAAGCTCCCGATTTACTGGTTGATCTACGTTCCTACCCTCATCTATGAGCTCTGGGCCATGACCGAAAGAACAAGTTCCTGGATACAAGCGGCTAAAATAGTTTTTCTCGTGTTGGTGTCTGGGTCTCCCTACTGAAGCAGGGACCTCTGTGAACTGACTGAAGATGGGTGGAAGAGAAAGGATGAATGGATGGTTAAAACTGTCATTATGTTATCCCGGAAGTGGAATATGAGACAGATAATCTGAAACAATCAAAGCTCCTTTTTGTCTCACTAGTGTGCATAGAATTGTCCTTTACAAAACTACCCTGCACAATGTTAGAAACTACCAATCAGAGCCAGGGGTACTGTATTAGCAGTGTCAATCATGCTCATATACACACTGCTTACATCCATCTCCACAGGATGTATATTGTTTAAGCTCAAGATTGCCAGAAGCCTGCAGCTGTGTGTCTATTTGAATAGGTGTTTATCCATCATCATGCAGGTAGCTCTGCTTGCTAAGCTGCATGCTTACAGCTCTGTGGTGAGGGAGGAGCTATGGGGGGATGGCTGCTTCATAGCATACTTATACTAATTTTCGGGCTAAGTCCAGCTTTCTCTGAATTCCCTACTGCAGTTTCAACAGGAAGCAAATAACATACTTTTTTCAAACCCTACAATTGTGGTTGCTAGTCTATCAACTTTTCACACTAAAGCTTTGTGGGATAGCTCAGGTTTAGTGAGATTTAATGGAGAGTGTCTTTACGTAAGAATGTTTAACATATTCTCATTTGGATTAGGCTCTGGACTTTGGCTGGACTGCTCTGAATGTACTTTGATGAAAATTATTCTATAGTTTCTTCTTTTTTTGTATGTTATTGTTGCCCTAATGGAAAGTGAACTTCTCTTAAAGTCTCAAGACTCTATCCCTCAATTCCGTACTTCTCCGATCTAGTCCTCCCCGCCTAGCTCACGAACATCTGGCGTAATGTGGCACTTACCTAGTCATGTTAATCAATAAGAACTATTCCATATTCATTGTAACTCCTCTGAAGTCACTGTCCGTGTATTTGTTCTTCATTCTTCGCCCTCAAAATACAGAGGAAAGCCATTTTTTGCTTTGGACTGTTAGGATTCGGTCAGGTCAGGATCTGCATCTACAATCGTATCAAACAGAAAAAAAGAACTTCAAGCAGATCCTGTCTGTCGAAGTAAACTAAGGTAACAACTGATCGGTAACAACAAATTAGAACATAATTTTCATATTTTTCCAAAAAAGAATGCAATTGTATTTATCTGGTGGATGCAAACTACAGGTACTTTAACTTACAAGGATGCATCATCTCGATCTGGGTCAAAATATGTATTTCAGGCTTAAAGGTTTAAAGGTTTTGTCCAGTCCAGTCGCAAAAGCTTCAATGAGCGTATCAGAACTTCTAGAGCAACTTTTTATCTTAAGCATGGGAAGAGAGACACCTATTTTAGAAGTAGAGAGCAAACAAATTTTTTAGCTTCATCGCCATCCTTATTAAAGACTTCTCATGTGTTTGTGAATACACAAATACTGCAAATATTCAGGTTGCAGGAAAGGTTAGGTCCCATGGTCTTCCTAATGTTGTTCGCTCACTGATTTTCTATAACAAACATTTTAGTCCTGTACAGAACACAGTAATATAATCCAACAAACATAGACAGTTTAAAGCTTAGATTGCATTTGAACACCATCGGCTAGACTACATTTTATTTAGGGATATGAATCAGATTAAAGAGGGCTTTGCAACTTTTAGATGTACATGTGTAGAATGAGCAAAAAATGATATTAAGAAAAATATCATAGCATGTGGCAACATTTCTGAACATTCAGAGAGTACCAAAACTTGTAAACCAATGTATTAAAAGAAAGTAAAGGGACTCATCTGGTCACATTTCTTTATTATGTCTGTCTGGTTTCTTTCTTTCTCTGTGAGAGTGTGGTGGGGGTGGCAGAAATAAAAAAACAGAAGAAGATGGAAAGAAAAAAAAGCAGCTGAGAGATACAGAGAGATATACTGGCAGTCACAAGGCAAACTGTGGGAAGTGAGAGTGAAACGCTTGTGGCTTTGGACATCAAAGAAAGAAACATCATATCTTTTATGTTAATCAGACTCAGGTGAGGCCTGTAAAAGAGGCCTTCTTCCTGCTTCCAGGAAGAGCCTTGCCACAAAATTTTGTTACTTTTGCATTTCAGATAACCTGAAAACACAGGTTTCCCATAAACCAAAGGCTTGACACATTGCAGAAATATTTCCCTGTCAAGAAAAGAATAAAGGGGACGAATGGATGTTTTTCCTACAGGGGAAAAGCTGCTAAAACTAATGTGGCCAGCTGGGGCCCTCCTCGAAATAAAATAGATTACCTCATTTGGGAGCTGAACAAGATTAGTGGCATTCAAATGTCCAGTTATTCCAGTATTAAGATATGACACAGGGAAATGCCTCATTATACAGCGCTGAACATGACAGAACAATAGCTTTAATGCTTGTAATTTTCAAACGACTGGCATATCTTACGTGTTTTTCATCTCATTACTTCTATAGAAATTCACCATAATACCACAGAATGTGCAAGGTTTTACCAATCACTCAATGATTTAAGAATGTTGCATTTATTTGCACATTCTTTAATTTGGTTTTCATTTGAATTTACTGTGGAGTGATCAAGCTTCTCTGGAAATTGAGCAAATCTTGAAACATGAGCGACTGGGGCTTCTTGTGTAACATTGCTGTTATTACAGGCCCTTTTCCTAGTCATGCACTATACAGTATATTCATGAAAACTGTTTTTTTAAATCCTTTTTACCACAATAAAAATCTTCTATTTGACATGTATTCTGTGCCTTTCAAAAGTATTCATAACCCAGTAACTTTTTACACATTCTCATCTCTCAAAGCATTCTGGGGGGACTTTATGTGACGGACCAGCACACAAATTACTGAATAAAAAGGAATAACAGTAACAAAACTGTTTTCAGCCTACCTAAGTATATCTTATTTGTTAAACCTACTTTTCCTGTTATTTTTGCCACAAATAGATTCTTGTAATCGGCTCCATTTTTCTGCTATTGCCTGGTTTCGGTCTTATCTTAACTGAGCAATTAAACATGTTTACTGCATAGTTTGTGGTGAACCTCAAAGAGGACCTCTTCTTTTTAGCTGTACATAATGTACGGAGAACAGACATATTAGGTTTTCTTTAAAGATTCTCCCACATGAACAACAGATCTCTGAAACTCTTTCAGAGTTACCTTAAACCTTATGGTCTTGCCCTTGATTAAAACTTTTGAAGCTTGGAGTGTGGCTTTATAACATTACTTTGCTTTAAATGTTCCTGCAACTTCTCTAACAAACCTCTGAGGGCTTCTATGCCAAACTGAAATTAAATTACACATTTGCGTACTCTGTGGACTAATTTGGTGACTTCTGAATGTAGCAATCCAATGTAATTGGGTCTTTAAAGGTATCAGAGCAGGGGGTGCAAATGGAGGCCATGCTTTCTCATTTTAAGTTTTCTTTTATAGCCAAAAACTACAAATGGTTTTTCCAACAGTACTTTTATAAAAAAAATCTAACTTAACTCTCTCGAGTCCACTACATCTGGAGTTAGAACACAGGCTGGATTAAAAAGGAAAGCAGCTACTGTACAGCATGGCACTTACATCCCATGGGAGGTTTTCTTTAGAGAAGTGTAGTCTTATTAATGATTCGCCAATTTATTTCAAATAAGACCAACATCTTTAATCCAGCTACAATAAAAGGCTCAAATAATAGATTAAGAGACGTTTATACAACACCCTTGGTTTCCTATTGAAAATGATCATGTACAGTTTCTTGGAAACATGCAATACAGCACCATAAAGTGTTCAGGGCAATTCAATTGAATTGCTGCATTACCATAAGGAAATGCCTTCCAGAGAACTCATTCCTGTTATTGGTTCCTTTGGCATTTGGCACAAATCAACTTCTGAGTGAAAAGATAAGACAATAAGGTAGCAGCATTTTAAAAGTCACACACTGAGAGTGTTTTGTTTAAAAAGTAAAGGGAAACACCTACCCTTAGCTTGGAAATTTTTGTTAGTTTTCTAACTCTCATTACTTGGAAAAAAAATTATATTGCTGAAATTGGATTACACTGAATTGGAAAACAGGCCTACACCTGTTAGAACAGCAACTATACAACAGCTGCCAGGACAGCAATAAGGAAGGAAAGGCCTTGGAATAACCCTAAACTATAAAGGAATTAAAAGATAAGCATTGAGTAACGAAAGAGCAAGTTAAAACAAGTTGAATATAAAGAATAATTATTTCCCCTTGCGTTTTCCCATAAAGTTTAATATTTACTAAATGTTTACCAACACAACCAGGTGAGATTATGTGCTGCTTATAGATTCTGCATACAGGCGATGGGATTAAAGTTCTTCAACTCAGTCAGAGAAAATACTAAACAAAGCTGAGCATTCAGCTCAACCAACTCCAGTCTGTTAAGCAAGAATCTCATCATGCACATGCATGTCTTTGCAGCTAAACAAACTGATGTATGCACATAGAAGAACTCAAAATACACCGGAGAGAGACAGAGGCAAGAGGCTTCCAGTTTAAAAGCAGAAAGGGCAGGTTTGTTTTCCCTGCAGAGACTAGCATGTATGTCCAGACAGAAAAAATCAATGATGCATTTCTGGAGTTATTCAGGTTTTACTTTCTATATCTAAAAGTGCATTTTTGCAATTTATCCATGAGCATTTGGTCATCCATCACTGTCTTCTGTATGAGTTTTCGTTAGATCTTGAACAACATATATCTGAGGAGGACTCAGGCAAGAAGTAAGGGGTTTTCTAACTCAGTGGTCATTTGTTAAAGTTAGAGCATGCCATGAAAACCCAAGTTTTTTTCTGACTTATTTTTACATGTGGACGTCCAATCGATCAATTTTCTAAACGAAAAATTAATGGGTTTTCTTTCTAAACAAATTCTTTTTGAATAAAAAAAAAAGTCATATCCAAAGGGAACTTGTACATTGGGGACACATGGCCACATCAATCATCATGGCTCTCCTATGTTCCTTATCACTGGTCGCAATGTCAAGTTGGTTGGCTACTACCATTTAGTCTTGATTAAATGAACTTTATTAATCTCACACTGGAGAAATTCACCTCTGCATTTGACCCATCCCCTTGGGGAGCAGTGGGCTGCCATTGTGCGGCACCCGGGGAGCAGTGTGGGGTTAAGGGTCTTGCTCAGGGACCCAGAGTGCAGGCTGTGTGGATCAAATCAGGTACTGCAATCTTCTCAGAGCACAAGTGCACTGCTCTAACCACTAGTCTGCTTGTATCTGGAGGTCTTACAGGATCTTTACTTTGTTATTCTCCACGAGCTTAGGAGGTGACAACCGTTTTGACCCGGAACAAATATTTCTATAAACTATACCAGCCACTTTTAATATATTCCTTTAATGCTAGCATCTTGCACCCTGCTATCATATTCTGGATTGCGTCTTAGGCCTCTTATTATATCCGGCATAAATGAATACCTTTTTAATACTGCAAAACAAAGAACTATAATGATTTTAAACAAATTGCCAGCTACAATAAAATTGCTTAGGTTAATCTTTTGCAAGAGTCTTCTAGTCAAAGCCTGAACCAAACTCAGCTGATACTTTAGAAATGAGTCATCGCTGGCTAACCAACCTTGAGCTGTTTTGCCTTTAAGAATATGCAGAAAATTAAGCTTCAAGTTGTGACTTAGTGGCAGTTATTGCAGCTTAAGAAGGCATTTGCCTAAAAGCACATAATACAAATGCATGCCACACTTTTAGAATCTTATCTGTTTGGATTGATAACATTATTTTATCCCACCAATGCTACCTTTTTGGTCTTGAACAAACTCCAAATACTTAATTGTAATGTGACAAATGTAAGAAATCATTAATTACATTGAAATTTTACATAAAATAATTTTATGATTGCAAGCCTTATGCCTAAAAATAACATAGCAAAATAAGAGATATGTTTGAAAACTGAGTCACATATTCAAATAATATGACCTCATAAAGACTTAATGGAATGTTGGTAAAAAAAGTTTGTAAAATGTCACTGATGACTATGGGACTTTAGGTGGAACAGGTGATGTTTTTCCTAATTATGAGTGAGGTTTAAAAAAAGGGAAATTAAAGTGCAACTGAGGGATCATGCTTTATTTGCTCATCAGAAACCATTCTCCATTTCAAGATGATTGCACATTTTTACGGTTGCAAAGACTTTAGTCAGGGTTTTAGATTATTTTTTTCCATTGCACAGAACTGAGAAATTGGCCATCCATGGCCATCTGCTTTCAATATGGCATGGTAGAATACTTTATGTGTGCTTCTATAGACTCAAACACAATAAATTTGAATATTATTGAAATGTGTAATTATTTCAGCAGTCCTACGCAGTTAATGATGTTAAACTCAGACTGATTATAATTATATCAATAATTACTTATTACATTTAGGATAAGAATACTACACCAGAATGGTAAGGAAAATAGACAAGTGGGATTGCTTATATGTACGTATGTTAAATTCTTGCCTCTTTTCGATGGGCACTTTGAATCAGACAAAGTCTCATCTGAACAGATACAGCAACTGTGTAAATGGGCTGTGAAGTGTGACACAGGAGGTTAATTTAGCATTAATTGAATGTGCTTTGTCTTTAGCAATGTTTGCTCTACTTCATAAGGTTTTAATTGCTTTGGTTGGATGTAAGTTAGCAGGCTTAATCTGACCTTATTGAAATTTGTTGATTTTCCGACCACCTATCTTTGACATGGGATTTCTGGTTGTTTATATTGGGATTTCTGGTTGTTTATATAAGTCGTATTAAAGCGTCTCATTTTTCTTTGCAGGATTAGGCTGACGACCTTCAGATGACATTCTTAAAGTTTAATGTTAACATGCTGTATCCAATCTAGGAAAGGTTATGTTTGTTTTCTGCTAGAAATATACTGATTTTGTCCAGATTGTAATCATTTAGAACCACTGGCATAAAGTGCCCCCAACTGCTGGAAAACCACACTTTTGATCAATCAATTTATATTTCATAACAGACTATGTCCAGATGGGTTTGGTTTTATTTCTGCACTTCCTCACCATTTTATTTCATCAGATGCTTTAAACTTGTATGCAATTTTCTAGTGTTATCCACAGCATCTAGTGTCCAGGCTGTCTGTAAGGAATCACAGTGGTAAAATGTTCAATTGGAATTATGCCAGAATGTTTTCAAAGGCACAAAAGCAAACAAAGACCAAATTGAATTTGGACTGGAACTATTTATATGAGCTTGCATGTCTTTTTACACCCTGTTTTGATAAAGAAAATTTTACAATAAACCCAAACTTTGGAACACAATTCTTATTTTGTAAATACATAACGGTTCTATGATGTCATTTAGGGCGCATCAGAATTAATTTCATTACCAACGACTTTTTACTAATTATGCACTTGGTTTGAAAAGCCTAAATTAAAGCTTCTATTTAATATCTTCAAGAGCTGTTTTTCTTTAGGGTAAATCTAGCCTAAAGGTAAGAGAGGAAATGTATTTATCAAAGGATTTTGTCAAATTTTATGAAATATATACAACATCCTGCTGTAGTTGGAACACAATGGCCATGAATGATAAAAAAACAAACAAACAAAAAAAAACAAACAAACAAAAAAAAAACTTATCTATACCATTTAATCAATTATCAACTCAAGTTAAATTAGGTTGATGCCAAAACTGAAAAAAAAAAATGTTAGTCCAAGCACTGACTCTGTGATTTTCGATGGCTGCTCTTCTGCAGCTTTCGTCTAAGAACTCTTCCAGAGCAATCATCTGGTGAAGGAATGCTCTGGAAGGTCTTCAATCATGATAGAATTCCATGTTCTTTTGGCCTGATTTGCTTTCACACGAGTCTGCTTAAAAAAGCAACTTTGCTCCAGTATTGTCCCAATGGAGAAGAAGAAAAAAACAAGCAAAGACAAACACTTGTGTAACCGAGTTTTTGTTGCATCTTTGGTGTTCAAATGTAGTTGATTTCCTGCATCTCACCCCCCACTTTACGTGACATTTCCACACTATTAAGCTCTTAATTGGTCTTTCCTGTTCTTCTTCTACTCAAATGATCTTCTCTTACCACACATGATCTCTTCCTGCTTTTGGCTTGCAATGGTAAGCACACTTTAATACCATAAGCAAGGCACGGGTACAGGTAAAAAGTCTATTTCATGGTGCTATATTGGGTTCACACTGATGTAATCTCCTCCAGAAATGTGACCCCGGCACACCTAAAAGTTAAAAAAAGGTTCGATGTAAAAGAAATAATTCCTCCAGCGACAAGGATTACCACTCTAGTATGTTGCTTGTACTTATTTTTGCAGAGGTTTAGTTGACTGAGATGTGCTTGGGTTAATTGTTTTACTTGAAAGTCCAATATTAATCTTATAGGCAAAAACTATTACATGTAAATTGAAATGGCCTGGTAAATCTAGGACACTACAAGGTGCATGTCCTTAATCAGGGCATGTGTAACGGATCCACAAACAACCTTGTATCAAAGAACTTTAAATGGGGATTTCAAATGTTCATATGTATATCTGTCACCTCTGATTCGATTTTGGGCTTTATTCCACAAACAACAAGGTTTATAGCTCCACTGTAAGTTTTCAACTTTTCTACATCATTCTCACGTGTTGTACAACTCAATCAGGCAGCTTTAAGAATATCAATTCAGCATCTCTGCTTTCCTGCGTTAATATGACATCTTCACCTATAAAAAAGCTTCCCTTCTTTTGGTTTATGGCTCATTTTTAACAAATAAAACTCAGAAGCTTGTGGTGCAGGATGTCTTATGTATGGCCTGAGCCTGGGATTATAATTCAGGAATCTCTCATAGATAACTGGGGGTTGAATAAGTAGGCTCACTGGATAAAACCCTTTTAGACACATGCCATTGACAGCATCGGCTCCAGTTTTATTTAAAGACTTCTCAAGATATATATTCACTGTACAAAATCATTTCAACAGCACATCTATTTAAATCAAGACTCACTCAGAACTTTCCTTGCTCATCCTAGCTTGTTACCAATGTCATGTGAGTCACCATATGTTATAAAAACCTAGATTAAATTTGGAATTTTTTTTTTGTTGTACAGCAGAAACAACTGGCTCAATTGTTCCTCTTTCTCAGTAAAAAGCTGATCTGGTGTTTCACAGAAATGCCCTTAAATGTGTTGTTCCTGCTGTGAAAGACCTACAGATGGTGAGGCTGCTATTCATTAACGATTAACTAACGGCATCTGCGGTATGTGCGTTGGTCAATTAGTGAGAAAAAGGAAACATGAGGCAGAGAGGAGTGAGCTTAAAATGTGTTCATGTTCTTTTGCAATTCTTTTTTTTTAATATTAATAAAATATGTTGCTGTTTTTTTTAATGGATGGGATACTCCGTTACAATTAATGTAAAGTATCTTTCCCATGCAGGAACACCTGCATGGGCTTGCTTTGCAGACAAATAAAATGCAAACTGTCATTGAGGTTTAGTTAAGTGCAGGGGGGATTAGATTGGAGAAGAGAAAAGAACAAGAAAAGCAGAGAGAAACCTTTCAGAGTGTGAACATCTGACAATGAAAAAAAATGCGTCATATGGTATTTTTAAAGAAGCTGGTTTTGACAGGAAGTTTGGTCGAATCCAAAATTGTGGCAATCTTATCAAACCCATTTCATGTTGCAGGATGTTTTCATTGCTAGTCTGCAAACAGAGTGAAATTAAAAGGGGAAAGGGAGTGTAACAGAATGGAATGGTGCATGAGGGCAGGAGTGCTGGCAGAACTCCATCAATGACCTAATGTTAGCTTTTCTTGGCCTGACTCTTCCTTAATTTCCGTAGGTTATGCAGTGTTGTTGGAATTGCAGTCTTGCTGGACCGTGCAGAGATTACCCTTTGCACTACTGCTTAACACCAACGGTGAACCAGATTAAAATGCTTAAGGGAGCACAGCAACCATCCAAGAGCACACTTTATCCAAGTAGTGCCAGTGGATACATATAAAGGCATTGGGCCAGAGCGATGGTTATAGAATTCATTTTGGACTCAATAAAAACAGCAGAGGATAGTTTGTATAAGAGCAGATGGTAAAACTGCATTGGTATTAGTTTGCTTACTGTAGATGAGTCAGTGGATTTTTCCAAGGAAGAAAGCTGTTCACCCTATCCACAACAAAGGCACTATTGTGTTGCTTTTTGTTCAAAATTAAAAGAAAGAAATTAATATCCAGGCAACATATCCAAACACAGGAACACTCTGTGTGTTGCAAGATCTTCATACCTATGAATTTCCTGCAAATTAATATGTTGAGTTTTTTTTTTTTTTTTATATTGGCCATATGGCTCTGTGCTCTGGATTCTTGTTGTGTGATGGTTTGTTTTTAGAGTGGTTATATTTCTATGTTGTCTATATTTTATGCATGTAAAGCAACGTGCTGAAGTTGTTCTTGATTTGTTTTTAAATGCACAGGAAAGTGCAATAGAGACATTTTTAAAAATGACACAGTTCAAACAAGGACTTCTCGTTAAACAGCATGAAGTGTTTGCATAAATTTCATAGCAGGAAACTTTTCCCCTTGCTTGGTCACGTGACTCTACTTCCAAAACGTTGTGACTGCTGAGCCTTACTGGAAGCTCTGGGCTGTTTGTGTTTCCTCACACGACATATGTCACACCAGCTGACATACCAGTACAGATTACACTGGTGAATGGAAATTTGTATACCTCTGAGCAGCATTGCATTCCTTCACGGGATTGTACAGTACTTACAGGGTGGAGCACTTTGCTACTCTGGTACAAATGTGTCTTGCCTTATATTTTCCGTAAAAACCAAAACAAAATCTCAAAGTAGCATTTTAGAAAGAAAAGAAGTAGGCCTTAAACATGATCTTAAATATAAATGCAGACATTTTTATCTTCTGAAGTTTTACTGTAACTCTTGGCACAGATCTTTTTCAATATACCATGTTATTACATATTTAAAAAAATATGTAAATATGTAGCCAAGAATTAATCCTAGAGTTTAAACGGTAAAATGCTGACACCTAGTGGTCACTTTTGAAAATAAAATGCAATCTGAAGTCTGGTGGAGAAGGGGATATTTGGAGTCCTGGTGTATTATTAATGCTCACTGTGTCTTCATGTCATAAAGTGCTAATATTTCGATAATGTCGGCTACTCAATCATTTGAAGACATCCCTACTTTTTACTTTTTTTAAATGGCTCGTTTCCTCATTATATATTGATAATGTTGTGACAGCAACATTGTGTTTTGATTTTATATATATATATATATATATATATATATATATATATATATATATATATATATATATACGGTATATATTATTTTTGTACTTAAGTCCAATGTTACACCTGTACTTTTTTAGTTTAAGTAAAGTTGTTCAGTCAGTACATGTCATTCT
>NW_015150522.1:417153-419279 GCF_000732505.1 Cyprinodon variegatus | reverse complement strand
TATATATATATATATATATATATATATATATATATATATATATATATATATACATATAAAAAGAAGAAGAAATTATCCATTTGGAACAAATGTAGAGTAAACAACACGTGGGGCCAGAAAAATAAAACTGATTGGCTGGTGAATAAACTACAGTAATGTAGCTTGTTTTGTACAGGTACATGTTCAGTCAACTGCCTGTCACAAGCATTTACTCACAGGCCACCTTTTTTCCAGATACATGTTTTTCTTTGCGTGTTCAGACTGTCAACAGTACAGCAGTTCAATGCATTCCTTCAGTAATCTAACCATGGCAAAGAGGACTTGCTGAAATTCAAAAAATGCATCAACATCAGGATGTAAATTTGATGTGACTTTGAATTTGGCATGGTTTTTGCTGGAGGATCGAGTGGTGAAAGAATTTTACAACATGCTGATCTGCTTGGCTTTTCAAACACAACCATCTCAGGAATAGTCTAAGGATAATAAGCCGATGCAGAAACATATCTGCTGCTGTCGCATGGACAAAAATAAATAGTTTGTGCCAGAGAAGAAATGGCACACTGGCACTGTATGACATGATTGTTAGGTCACATTACTCCAACAATCTCTTTTTTTCAAAAAACATATGTGAAATATTATCTCAGTGTGCACATATTAAAGGCTGAAAAAGACTGACTACAACAACAGAAGACCAGATTTGGTGCCACATCTGTCAGCTAAGAACAGGGGGGATATTTACACACTTCAGAGCCCTTAGTACTGAGCCTCTTTTAAATACCACAGCCTTCCTGAATGCTGCTGCCATACGCCTCTTGATAACCACAGTCTGTCTATCATCTGATGTCACTTCCAGCTCAAACCAGTTTCTTGAACAAAAGTGTTCACCAAACTGCCCTCTAAAGTCACCAGGTCTGGTTTAAAAGAGCCTGTTTGGAAGAAATGGATGTACAGCCAACAAATCTGCAGGGACTATTTAACGCTATCATTTTAATAAGGAACAGGATTTCTAAGGATTGTTTCCTGTGCTTTGTTTATAAATGCCAGAAACAATTAAGACAAAGCAGACTGCAAATGGGGGATAAAACAAGTAGTACAAAATAACAATTAAAATATATACCTAATAATACTGCTGCTTAAGTTTGATAAAAGCAGCTATTTGATGCTTTTGGTCTTTTTTCTTTGTGTTTGAGCAAAGCTCAAAGAAGGATCTGGCTATATTTGAGTTAAAAGAGAGATTTATCAAGAAAATTCCAACAGCCAATTATTTTTATGATAGTAGAAAAATTTCCTATTGCAATACAAAAGCATTCTACCTAAATGTAAAACCTTTTGATAAAATCATTTTCTATTTTTTTTAAATTAACCGATAAGAACTATAATAAACAAAAAAAAAACATACTTTTGATAGAGGCAAATTGATTTTTTCATCCCTGTAGGAATCAGCAAATGTTTGACTCCTTCTAACAAGGATGTGATTTCTGCGTTTCAACAAAAATGACATGTGAACAAAGCCCTATTTAAGGGATCTCTAAAGAAGATTTCCATTTTAATTGCAGCAACAGAGCATTTATCAGAGTAAAGAAGAAACATTCTTCAAAAAATACTTTTAAATATAACAAACAAAAAGTCTGAACACAAATAAAAAATATATATATATAACAAAGAAAAAAACACTTTTTGACTAACTATTTTTTCCAGTAAACTAACTGCGTGACCCAAGGATGTGAATTTTTGCTGTTCTTCTCCAGTAATAAGCTTTATTAGACATTTGCTGATTCCTAGAAATCCTCATGAATACATTTGAGAAAGAAATTTTTCAATAATTCCTTTAAATGTGTTTTAAATGTTAAAAGATGAGAGCATTAATTGCTTTCACAGAGTTTTCATGTAGTGATTCTACCCAAGGAAGGCTGCCCAGTATTAAAGAAATGAAGGGATCTTGATTTTAGTTATTTATTTATGTTTATGTTAACTCCAAATAAATGTTATGTATGCCATGAGTTAGGTGAGCCTTTGCCTGGAAGGGGTAACTGCAAACAGCTGCTGCTGCCACAATATGTGATATTTTCAGCAATGGCAGATAAAAAAAAAAAAAAAAAAAAAATCTCACACGTGATTCACCTCAT
>NW_015150522.1:388591-416456 GCF_000732505.1 Cyprinodon variegatus | reverse complement strand
AAAAAAAAAAAAAAAAAAAAAATCTCACACGTGATTCACCTCATGCCTTCTCTTCATAATTTGTTGGCTGTGTTTACCCTTACTAACCTCATATGGATTGTGTTCACCATCTGCTGGATAGCTCTAAAAGGAAAGGGCTGCACAGATGAGATAAGGATAAGGTTTTACCTCCATAGAGGCAATACGTCTTTGTTGGCCTGAAGGAAAGAAAATCAGTGAGACAAGATTTATTACAGCAAATAAAGGATGGGAGAGCCGTGAAGAAAATAAACCTATTACTTCTGTGCATCCAAGTCCTCCTCCTTAATTCATCCTTATTTAGGGTCGGAAATGTGTGAGACGGCTTACCTCTATGGCAATGTATAAATCTCATGAACCTTACACAGCATTCAAGATTTCAGGATGAGAAAGTTGGGCATCATATGGATTAGTAAAATTCTAATAAGCACTGGGTTCTCCACAGCTGCAATAACATTTAATTGCATATATATTAAGCAGTGTGAATTAAACATTAGTTTTAATGTAAATGTGTTAAGTGTAGAAAACATTTTACTCCTCTGCCTTTCTGCCATTGAATAAATAACACCAGGATTACATGCGGATATGGGTTAGTCCATTTTTCAAGACTTCAGTTGACTGGTTAACAGACATGATGCACTGATTAATCATGAATTGCCAGGTAACTCTAAAACACCACTACCTTCATAAAAGGGAAGAGTTGCACTCCATTAAAGGTCCACACCTCATTACTCATCCATTTTTAAATGGCCAGCAAGCTGACCAGCCTGGCACAGCTCTGTGTGGAGAAAAGAGTATCTGGATTTAGAAGAAAAAAAAAAACAGTTCAACACAGCACCTTCACAGGCCTCTCATTTTGCCCCTTAGAAAGGAGCATATTAGACCATAGAACTTAATGTTTCTTTTTGCAATAACTCAGTGCAATATATATGTATATATATATATATATGTACTTCTTTACACTGTATATAGCTAGCTCTTAGCTCTTAGTTATAGAAAACATATTTATTGTGCAGGAAGAAGGTCTTAGCTCTGTTACACTGGTAGCCAAGTAATCGACATTTCATTGTCGAGATTCACCTTGTGTTTTTTTCGTGCAATGACAATAAAGGAAGTCTAAGAAGATATTATGATCTTGGCACTGATCCCTGCTTATCTGGTATACCTGCTCGTGCCTCTATTTAAGATGCTTGAATCCAGCCATCAGGGCAGATTATGTTGTTCTCTCTAGCCAGAGGTGAAAGTGTTTTTAGAGTTCCTCTGTGTTTTTGATTTCCTGATCCTGGCCTGTTCTGCCTCTCTAC
Source organism: Cyprinodon variegatus (assembly GCF_000732505.1). Classification (NCBI taxonomy): domain Eukaryota; kingdom Metazoa; phylum Chordata; class Actinopteri; order Cyprinodontiformes; family Cyprinodontidae; genus Cyprinodon; species Cyprinodon variegatus. Next base: position 415,134 of record NW_015150522.1, on the reverse strand, counting down.
TATTGAACCTGCCTGTTCCCATCTTAACGTTTTGCCTGAACCGTCTTTGATCTCCTGGAACTCTGAACCTGCTTGTTCCTGTTCTGATCTGTTTGCCTGACCTGGCAAATAGATCTCTCTGGGGCTGCAGCATTAGGGACAGTCTGGGCGGCGCCCGCAGCATCTTGTTGGCAGCCCACCGGCTAGATCCTACCTCATTCTCTGTGCAAGGACCAAATTTATAAACCAGGTTAGTGGGTCACTGATGCATAATCATACCACCTTCAGATTATTATGGTCACTAACCTGTGTTTCTCTCCTGTAGAGGTTCCGGCTCTAGATGCCCTAGCTGCTCCTACTCAGCTCTGCCAGTTATAAATAAATGCTCTTTGAGTAATCCCACTGTCTGTCTGCCTGAATACTGGGTCCCTCTGTTCTGAGTCGTAATCATACTTGAAGGAAAGCATAATATTACTGCAGCTTAGAATCATCAGATAAAAGTTTAATTCTGGTAGTACAAAGCATAAATATGTATAACCAAGTCCCTGCTAAATAACTCTGCACCACATGGTATGAGTGACAAGAGAAAAGACAGTGAGAGAAAGAAATCAATCACACTATAGGTTCATTATCATTATTAAAACCAAGAACTCAAATAACTATAAATTCATAAATGCACTACCTCACTTTCCAGACATAATAAGAATCAGCTGTATTGACATACAGCTCAAAACATTTATAATACAGAGTAAAACCTTTTAAGCTGTTGAGACCGATTATACATGAAGATGCTATTGTGTCTCAAGAAATCAATATTCATTTACTATATTTTAGTTCGGCTACAAATTAAGAGGACAAACAAAATGAAGACATCAGAAAACAGTAAGTAAAAAGAAATAATACTTTATACCAAAGGTATTACATAACATAAAAAGAGAAGCAAGGAAGAAAACTGGCTGGGTAAAATGTTATCGTAGAAGACAAACGTTTATTTTGATTCCTTTTTGTCAGATGAATGTCAATGGATGAAAGTCGGTCTGTCTTCACTCATAACATTTCAAAATGTTTTTGTTTAGAAATACTGAGGTTCTGGTGCTCCATTCAAATTACAGCACCTTTCAGAGGCATAAGGTGGGTTTGGGATCAAAACAACTGTGGTCTGTCAATAGTGGTTGTAATTGTTAAGAATCATCCTCCCTGTGTCAAATATTTGCCCCCTTTAAGAGATTTCTTCTTGGATTTGTCTGTGCTCAGTTGAATACATCTTGACCCTAGCTCTGAGCAGTTTCCATGTCCCGTATTACAACATTGTCCTGTTAGTGACATGTTATGTTTCTGAGTGATCTGAAGTTTTATCCACCTTTGGGTTTGTTTTAATTAAATCTGAACAGGGAACACATTTAGATATTTGCTGATTCCCTGATTAGGACAAACAAAAAGTGGATCTCCCATCTTTCCTTTTCCTCAACAATGATTACTTCTCTAAAAAAAAATCAGCCGAAGCTGTGGATTTCAACAGCTCCTCTAGAGAAATTATGGGCCTTTAAGCAGCTTTTCTGACTAATGTTCATCTGTTCAAATCAACTCCCAATAGAATACACTGATGATTTATTTTTGTAAAACAGCAAAATAAAGACAAATTCAAGGGTTAGAGAGCTTTGGCATGCCATTGCATTCTGTGCAAAATGTTGAACATCCTGCAAAGATTAAACTGTTATTACAAGAGGGCTCCAGGCATTTAAGAGTTAATGTACGCATTGAAGTAGCGTATCATATCAGATTTGATTACAGACGACTCGGTTTTTATAATATTTACAGCCTTGTTTATTTAATCTTCTGTTTAGGCGGTTGAAGCTCTGAAAAGACTGTGTTAATATAGTGCTAGATAATTTTTATTACCTCATGCTTTAAAATAATAGATTTTTTTTTTTATTCCCCGTGTTCACATCAGTGTTAGTTTTTGGTTAATTTCCCACCTGCTTCATAGTTTGACAAAAACAAAGTGCATTTGTCATGGAGGGAAATAATGTAAATGAGATCCAGGGAACCCTAGTTTCCAGAGACATGCAATTACTATTAGTGCCCGAAGAACGAGGCACAAGTCTAATTAACCTTTTAAGTGGTTCCTGGGAAGATGAAACACAACTCATTCATGTTCCCCCAGGGACCAGAGTCCCTCCTTGGTTTATGAGACTACTCAATCCTGTGCTCTTCTGGCTCTGCACACTCCTCAGTAACACCACTGGAATAACACAATGTGTTATGGAGCAGGTGTCCATGTTTGAAAAAACACAGGGACTCATACTTGTGTGGATATAGGTTTTAAAAAGCAGAATATGGCATTTAATTACTTAGATGCCTACTTTACAATTAGATGGATGCAATTTAGATTTAACATTTCATGGGAAGGTTGATTTGAGGCATGGGCAGCTATGAGAATCTGATGGCATTATAAGCTTAGTAAAAAAGGTTTTCGCTGGGTTAGTGCATTGTAATCTATATACCGGTAAATAAACTGAATCAATTACAATTATAAAATGAGTTATCTTGACATTTCTGAGTTAAAAAACAAAATAACAAATGGTTGCTGAGCTGTGGGCTGATCTTAAGCTTTTGATGTGGATCACTTTTTGATACCCAATTGTTCTAAATGCGAATTTAACCTACATCCTACCATACATCAATAACCAAAATCTCTAAATTCATAATCAAATTTAATTGTTGGGGAAAACAGATTTTTAGATCACAGGTGCGATTCCAAATCTAACTTGCTTGCAGGGTCTCACTCCTCGTAGTGCGCATTATAAATTATTTTGGCTGGTGACGCGATCAAGCTCAATTGGTCTACAAAGTCTCGATGTGAGAGGACAGCACTGTTTCAGCTAACTAAGACAAATGAGGGTAAACTGCCTTGTTATTGATGTAATGCATCACATCAGGAGATTTTATTGTGTTCCAAGTATATATATACTTGGAACATATATATATATATATTCTGCTGTTGGAGCCTCTTAAGAATTAGATTGATTTCATTTTTTACTAGATTGATTTCATTTTTTACTAAATTATTAATCTTACAGATCCAAGATTATGTGAATGCTCTATTCTTATTTATTTATTTATTTATCTTAATTGACCCTCATCCTTGTCAGTCCGCCTCCTGCTGCGATTAACAAGCAGAAGCAGCTGGTGTGGTTGATCTGATTGGTTGGCGAAGGAGTGAGGATTTTTTGTATGTCAACTTGGAGATTATTCCTATTATTTTTTATAAGTAAAGAAAACAACTTCTGAAAACAGAAAAAAAAAAAAAACTCTCCTGGGGTGCTATTTATGTTTGAGTGAGTCAAAAAAGCTTCTACTAAAAACTGCTCTGGCTTTTTTTTTTTTTTCGGGTGGGGGGGTGAACTCATTAGGTTGCAAGAGTAGCCGTAACATGTAGAAAAACTTCAGTGATGATTTGATGAAAAGTAAAGGATTGTGGCAAAGAAGGATGTTTGTTGATGAACTTTTTCAAAAGTGAAGGGATCTGTGTGATCATTAAAAATGTCTGACCCTGAAACTCCGCCTGTGGCTGAGAACATGTTAAACATGGATGCAGTTTGATTCAGGGAAAATGTATTGAACAGGTTATTATTTAGGGAGCACACATATATCATCAATTTCTTTGGCTGAAATAAAATGAGCAATTTTAATCTAGATTAATCTAAATCAATTCCAAGTGGGATTATTCTAGATTACAAAATAAATCTATGCCCACCACTAATATATATAATTATATAAATAATTAAATGAATTGTAAGTATAAAAGAGCTACAGAGGCATTTAGTATTTTCGCCTTTTACAACTAATTAAGTACACAATCTAACAACTCCAAAACCCTCTGGTGATAAAACTTGCAACCAGCACCATCATCAAGCTGTCTTCATCACTAACACGCTGGTGTTTCTTTCACCACCTTTATCTGATCCTAGCTGATTCTAGCTTGTCTATTACAAGACGGCATATACTTTACCTTGAATTTAGCAAATAGTGATGGGTGATGCTGTAGCTGATCTGCTGTGATTCTAGATGTACTGCTTCCACCAGCTTTTCAAAGCTTTGCATGGAGGGTAACTGTCAACCTCCAAGCCATTTTTATCTATCCTCTTGCAGTAGCCAAAATATTCCCATATTGTTGACTTTAAGGCAGTGCGTTCTTCATGGTCTTTGTAAAGGGCTAAAGAGGGAACATTTAGCCATCATACTTCCTGCAGAGCAAGCATATATACGGAGTTGCTTTAAGAGGAATAGTGATGCTGTAGCTACCTAAAACCAGAGGGATCTAACCCCCTTCTCTCAGATCCATCCATCCATACATTTTCCATCATGCTTACCCCAAGCGGGGTCGCGAGGGGTTCTCTCAGATGAGATTAGAATATATATATATAAAAATGATTACACAACAGAAATGGTATGATGGAAAACTGATCTTTTCATACTTTATTATTTTGTGAAACCATTAACCAGCACTATGCTGCAAAAATATGTGAAAACATGCATGAATCTAAATATAGAATTCTATTAAAAAGTAAATTCATTTCAGCAATGAAATTCCTAATCTATACACTAAGGTTGTTGCATAGAGATACAATTCAAGTCTTTTGCTCTGTTCATTTGCTGGTGTTGCATATGGCTGATAAAAACCCAAAATTCAGTTTTATTCAAATCTAGCTGCATAATGGCGGCATACATTTCATTTCAAAATGTGTCATAAAAGATGCTACTGTACATGGCTAAAACAGACTTAGACTTAGGCTTGGGTGATTTAGATTTATATGTAACAAACATTCATATTAATGCACACTTAGTGACACAAGATAGCAAGATACTACTTGTCATTGCGAATGGAGTAAGCCTTTTGCAATATACTTAAATTGTACCTTTTTTGTGTTTTAAGGATGGGTTACAGCTGCTGCATTACAGGAGTTAAGCCTCTTCCAAACATTAGAACACAGTTTTTAGGTTTTCATTAGTTGTTAAGCATAAAATACATCAATCTACACTCTGTATATGGATATTAATGATTTTTTTTTTGTTTTAATTGCTGAAATAAAATAACATTTTAGAGATTAAATGTAAGTACTGAACTTTCTTTGCAGGGAAATCTCTCTGTTTTTGCTCTGAGACATAGCTCTTTCCACTTGCAACATCTGTCTCAGTGTTTCTTTAATCTACTTTACATTAAGCAAGAGATATTGTTGTCCCTTTTGGCATTGTTGAGTTTTTTTTTTTCCAAAGCCCCGGTGTCTTGTTCATCAACATGATGGACAAGATAGAAAAACCAACATCTGGTGGTTATGGATTTAGGTGCAGCACGTTCATTTTGTGGAGTACAGGAAATCTATTGCACTTATTTGATTCATGTTTAATGGCTCAAACCAGCATTTGAAGAGCTCTTTTCTTGCCACTCTTGCCATTTTTGAAATATGAACTTCAAGAATTCGATTAACTCTATGAGCACTCTTACTGAATGTATTAATAAGCAATAAACTCCCCTGCCTCACTGGTAATAAAGTGCAGAATTCTAACCAGAGAACTTTGGGGTTCTGAGTGCAACCTTCACTTTACTTTCATTTGTTGTTTACAAAGACAGCTGACGGCTATAGAAGACCATGTGTCTTTTTTTTTTTTTATAAATGCTCTTTTGACGTTACATTCAAGCTTTGGAAACAAGAAATTCTGTTTAGGGAAATTGGTTTCAATAAACCAAAAAAACATTTTTAAAATGAGGAAGGAGGTTGTCTGGGTCAAATTTATTGTACTCTGTCAAAGACAAGGGCAGTGAGTAAAGAATGATGGTTCAGAGTCAAGTTTTGCAGAGCGGATTGAATTACTATGTTTCATAAAAGTTTAATGGGATTTCAGCAAGACTCATTTATATGGGTTGGTCTGTGCCGGGGTTGCTCTTTTATCACTCTCTCTTCTTGGTACAATCTGAGATATGATTACTAACCCAGGAACTGTAACACAGACAGCCAAGTGGCCATCATGTCTCACAGTTTGGGCTTTGATTAACTTACTGGGCTGCATTAAGGTTTGTTGCACATCCCATTAAGGCAAATAAAGCATTTTAATTCTATTTTTTTATTTTTTAACAGCCTACTAAGGAAGTCTGGTCTTTAAAAATCTTGTTTGTTTTTTGTTTTTTTTACTGATCTAACATTCATTTTAACTGTTTCTGCTACAGTACATTTATAGTCATATCTGAGGGCAAAGGATGCTCTGGGTCTTATTTATGTATGTTGGTCTAAAGAAGTCTTAATACAAAGGATCACCTCTGTCTCAATCGCTAATAACTAAAATGTTTTCAAAAACCTAACTTACTCCTCTTCACAATTATGTGCCACATAATTCTAACATAATCTTAATCAATACTAATAGATTGCAAAGAGTTTGGGTTTGCTATCTTGAGAGGATAAAACAGCCTTTGAATTTTGTCTTTTACCTCCTCAGCTTTCTGCTCCCATGCCAATTTCATCTGGCCAGTTGTAATCTTTTTACCCTAATGGAGCTCTAAGTCTAACCAAAATATCTTCCCCAATATAGTAATTAGTTTCTCAACACAACATCCACATTTGTGATCTAGATTATATGTTTAATTAAAAGCCATTTGCTTTGGCATAAAGAAACAAAACTATTTCCTTTTTCTCAAAATAATGTATTTAGTCAATTTAAAGTGGTTTTTCCTTATACTTCGGTGAGTAGGGGGAGGCTGACTGTAAATATACCCCCCCGCCTTCTTTTCTGTGTCTTGATATACAGCTTAGTTTGATGATAGCCTAAAATTATGGTTGTTGCCATAATGTTTTCACTTGGTATTTGTATATTAAACTTCAGCATTTTTTATTTGATTTTTATTTTTTTACAGTGTCCTTTCTGGTAATGTGGCAAAAAGTATAATTGTCTTGATGCCTAAAAGCCAACCAGCCCAACAGATTTTAATTTCACAAGTGGAGCAGTACATCTATCGCCATACTGTTCTGCTTGATAAATGCATGTAAATAGCTTTATTATACTTTATGCAGGGAGTATTAGATTTATGGACACTGCAATGTAAGTATAACAGGAAAGGAAAAACAGAAAAAAAAGATGAAATGATGAAAGAGGAGATAACGATAACAAATATTCAGTCTGCTTCATCACCTGCAAAGAGATGTAAAAAGAACAGCACAACCAATGGATATAGTATAAGATATTCAATAAAGTAACACCTTGATACTACCGCTGAAGTGTAAGTAGTATTATTTAATCTGACATGTATACTGTGGTAGCTGAAGGTCAGAATATGGCCTTTCTGTATGGAAGTGAATCTCTAAGTACCTGGAATCAAGCACCTGTAGTTGTTTGTGAGAGTGCACTTGTGCGTGTAAAGTTTATCCAAATGAAAAATGCTCAATGGTGATTGTGAGGAGTCAAAGACGCACCCCTACAGAGCACTGAGGTGAGCACTGGGGGACCCAAAGCTCCAGACGCCCAAAGGGAACCCAAGAGCAAAGGCTCGGAGACGGCCTGGAGAAAACCCCCCAGCCACCACAATGCCGGATAAGTGAAACAATGAACAGTGAAACATGATAAAAGTTCAAAAGGTATTGTTTTTGCAAGAAAATTAGCTATTGAGGAAAACCCTTCTTTCAGACCAGAGAAAAAGAAAAAAAAAACTCCAGGAATAGCTGCAAAAAACTTTCTATGTATTTTCAACAACAGCTTAGATGTTGTTCCCCATTACACCTTCGATCCCATACACTCTTTGATAAGAGGGTGGTGAAAACTGTCCCACTTAATTCATCGTGGGGGGAAATACTGATCTCCTCTTTTACAGTGTGTTACCATTGTAAGTGTTTCTATGACTAAAAATAACCAGCTTTTTTAGACCCAGAGTCATCTGAAAGAGATTTAATTCATACATTTCATACACTTTTTTTATAGACAACAGTGTATATGCTGATGAAACATTGCTTTCTTGTGCTGTCTGGTGGTACATTTTTTTTATATACAGCAATTTATTTTCTACCAGACTCCCAGTGTGCTTCATTTACATTCACAGGCTGACATTCAGATTTTCAATCTATTCAAAACAAAGCTGATCTAAATTTGACTGGACTCATTATTATTCTATGAAAACCACATTGTAAACAGAATATAGAGTATAGAGAACAAGTATAGAGTGCATAAATCACACCATAAAGTGGTGCTTCAGATCATCGTAAGAATCACAGATCACTGCCTTTTTTTTAACCAACTCGGTATACTGAGTGGTGTTTTGAATTGTTCATATTTACGAATACTAAATCAGAGATTTTTTACAATAAAACAACACATATGTTACACAGTTCATGCTGTATTTTGTAAAGATAGCAGCATTATGTTTTTATTGAACATTCTTCATAGAATATTAGTCTACAGATAACTGACAGCCATATAGGAGACGGTAAAGCGGTATTTTTGCTCTGCTTAAAAAAAGCATATTAGTGAGGACTTGTATCCTTCACTTTGTTTTCATAGTTTGATTAACTTCTAGTAACTACACAGTACAGGTTTGAAATGGAGAGGCATGACTTTGCTTCTCAGCTCCAATGTTGAATCTTTTTGGTACTGCAGAACATATCAGAGGGATGAAGTCCAGATTTCCAATGACACATGCAATTTCAATTGCAGAAGCTGTTCTATTTGCAAAATCTGAGAGTACATCACTTCTCAAACAGCAGGGGTCTAATATCTAGGGACAAAAACAATAAATTAAATGTATGACTGCACCTTTGCAATCCATAGATATACAGGAAAACAGGGTAGAGAAAATGCCAAGCCCTATTCAGGGCTAAGAGTCTGCATACATCAAAATGAAAATAAAGCCATTTCGCCACACCGCTGCCTGCCTTAATACTGCTGGGCTCATCCTGAAAGATAGCAGCGATTTATAAAATGAAACAAAATTTACTGTGCAATAAACAGGTGTTTTCCAATTACACATTTCTTCTGTTTTTGTTTGTAACTCTTAAATGTTTTTGCTCGACAAACAAGGTTTAATATCAGACAGAGATGACCTGAGTAATTATGAAATAGCTATCACCACTATCCATGTTACACCATGTGAAAAATGAATGGTTATGATAGCTTTTTATCTAAACAAAGCAAATAATTACAGTAGAAACTGGTTTTTGTATATATACAGTATGTATATAAAAGTAATGATAATAGCAGAACTCTGTGAAGAGGTGAACACATTTCAAACCACTGCATATGAGAAATACTGAAAAAATACATTCAAGGAATAATGCTTCTCTGCATTAGCTTGACTACGGTAGATTGTTCCTCTTCTGTTAAGAAGAAAATGACTTCAGGCAAAGTCTGTTAACAGAAAGAAAATAAAAAGCAGCTCAGAATTACACCTTCATGTCAGCTTATTTGTGTGTTTGCTAAAGCAAGCTTACGCTACGATTTGGGCTTTTAAACTACTTTTTGTTCTTGGTCTTTTTAACTTGCGTTTACTCCGCTTTTTGTGGTCCGATTGTTTTACTAATGTTTTTGCTTTCGTTTCTGCTTTTATTTGTCTTCTATTTTATTATCTAATTCATGTAAAGCACTTTGAATTGTCCATGTACTGAATGTTGCTATACAAATAAAATTGCCTTGCTCTCCCCCTTAAGCAACCTAACTCTTTATAAAAGAAAACTGATAGCAATGGCAACAAGACTGAAATATATATATCCAAGAACTAGTATCCATTTATAGCTCAGAAAACATTGAAGCAATTTAGGAAATTGAAAATCGGCTTCTTTGTGTGTCTGCTAAAAGAAACTGCAAAACAGTTTATAGTTTTTGCTCAACATTTTTGGCCCCTTGCAAGCATTCTAACTATTAACAAATTAAAAATCTACTACAGCCAACAAAACTCCCTTTAAGAAGGCTAGTAGATAATTTCACTAAAACATGGCTATGGCGACACCAGAATCATAATGTCCTTTTAGTTGAGTTATTCTGGCAGCCAGCAACAAGAGCAGACCTGCTGCCACTTCCAGGCTGTAGGAGAGCCAGGCCAAGGCTAACGACCAGCCAAAAGAGACCTGAACAAAGGCAAGATTTTCAGGGGGCACAATCCGCTGAATCTCCTCCATGGCCTGATTGGAGTACTTGATGTAGATGCTGACCCCTGACAGGGTGAAAAGACCTGTTAACATGCAAGACACAAAAAGAAAGCTGCATTTGAATAAGATCAGATCAAACCATTTTTAACACATTCTTTTCTTCCTAGAACAGAGAATTTCATACACCGCTTTGATGTGCAATGAATTTTTTCTGCACATGTTTTTATGCTTCATCATTGTGTGCTGTAATCACAGTAATTTATGATATAAAACTGTCCATGCATCAATTTTCTATAGCCAATTTAGACAGAGTGCAGGCGTTTCTGACAGATAGGAGGTGAGAGCACGGCGGTCAAACAAACAGAACCACACAGAATCAGGAGCTCATTTTCATGCCTGTGGCCAAATAATTCCTCTGTGGCTGTGGAAAAAATATTTCTGTTTTGGCTTAAAAAGTGTAGAACAAATTGTTGTTTTAACCCAGCTGTCAAAAAAATGCAACAGCCAAACAAAAACAGTTTATTTCCAATTTCTTAGGCATTCAAACTATACAGTCTTGGTCAATATAACAGAATATATGTTCTTATGAGGCTTTGAAAGTTACAACTCCACATAAATATTCAAATTACCTTTCATTGAGCCATCATTTTTTGAATATAAAGTGTTTAATTCGTTTAATATACACTGTTAAATAGAATATAGGGAACACATCCTAGATCTGAATGAATGAAATATTCACATTGAATATTTTGTTCTGTAAAAAGTTGAATGTCCTGACAACAAAATCACATAAAATCATCAGTAGAAATCTATTTCATTAACGGGCACCTGCAGCCTCTGGCGCTGACACACACAGCAAACCTTCATGCCACAGCTTGCATTAATGTGCCATCCTGGATGAGCTGAAGTACCTGAGCCACTTGTGTGGGTTGTAGAATCCATCTTATGCTACAACAAGTGTGAAAGCACTAGGGATGCACCAATCCACTTTTTTCACCTCCGATACGATACCGATATTTGAAGTTTGACGTTGGCCAAAACCGATACAAAAAACAGCACTGAATTATTACCTAAAAAAATTGTTTTATTGTGTGAAAAAAAACAACTTGGATCATTCTTCTGTGCATATGATTTGACATCCCTTTTCTAAAAAAAAAAAAAGAAAAACAACCCAAATATAAATGTTATGACTCATTTATTTAACAACTGTGCACAAAATTTCACTTTATTGCTTTGCTTCCATCAAAGTTGGCTGCTTCCCGCTGCTTCCTTCCTTATTACCGAGTCCAATAATCTCTGCATGTTCCCTGTAATGAAATTTCGGGAGGTGTTTCATTAAGTTGATGATGTTATAATTTTAAGATTTAACACCGCCCCTCGGAACATTTCTCCCACAAATATTGCACGTAGCCATTGGGCTAGTAGGCCGACCGTGCGTGAAAAACCTCCACACCACAGATTTTTTCGCTCACTCCATAAAAAATATGTCCGTGTTGTGTTGTTGCGCTGCATGATGGCAGAGCATAACATAGAGTTAGAATGAATAGATCGGCCCCTATATCAGGTCAATTGTCACTGATACCGAGTTTTATTTCTTTATATCTGGACCGATACCGATAAAAATATCAGATCGGTGCATCCCTAGAAAGCACCACCAAAATTAAAACATAACCAAAATATCAGAAAGAAAGCATAGGTACTGAGAAGTGGTCTGTGATCCAGACCTGCTTCACCACTCCTTAATTGAGTGTCTTGCTAATTACCAATAATGTCCACTTGTTGCCTATCCTATTTGCACAACAGCACGTGAAACTGACTGTCAATCAGTATTGCTTCCAAAGTGGACAGTTTGATTTCAGAGAAGTTTGATTTGATTTAATTTATAGTGTGTTGTTTACGTGCTCCCTTTATTTTTTTGAGCATTTGTAAGACATTGACCTTGTAAAATGTTTTATAAGGTCATATGACGGAGCATCATCATCAAGTATCCCGTGGTGTACGTCCTTTCAAATACAAAAACCCAGATCATTGCTTGATACTCAACAGGCTCCATTTCAGACTTGACTGAATTCAAACATCTGTTAATTTAGAAACCGCAATTAGTTCAGAGCTGTTATTTGCCACTTAAATCTATAAAGATTTAAATAATCGCACATACAAATTTCAACTAGATCAAACAACTGGAAGTGTGTTAGGGGCATTACTTATTGAACGCCCCTCGTAAATGCAAAGACATAGAGATAGAAAGTTAGTTGCTATGTATATATTTGCTATGTGATGCATTTTAAGCCTTCTAGGAAGCATTAAAAACATATTAATGATACAGTCCTTTTCTAGGAAAGTTTGTGTTTTTTATACAGTATTTTTTGAGAGTATGATTACTATTCATTTATTGGGGTTTCTTTCTGTTTTTTTTTTTTTTTATCAATCTGCATTTTCAAATGTCAAGAAGAAAAATGTTTGCGATTTGTAAATAGTGAGATCTCTCGGCACAGCACGGTAGAAATAAAAAAGAACAGAAAAAGGCATAAAGTCACTTTGCCCTCTTACTTTAACCTCCTGTCAGTGTGTGTTTGTGGATGTGTGCATGCCTATAGATTTAAAGCCTGTTCAAAGGAGCATAACCCTCTCCAGTGAAAAGTGGCTTTGAGCCCACTGACAGGTGTTAATATGTTATTGTCATCGAAAGGATAGATGGGGTCAGCAGCCAGGATAAAGTCAGCAGCTCACAAAAAGGGCGCTATGTTTTAAGATAGGTTGGTCTATTGAATGCTACTCAAAAAGTATTCATACCCTTTAAACTTTTTTCCATATTTTCCACATTACAAGATAAAACCTCAGGCAACTTTCAGCACATTTCATGCACAAGGCAACTTGATGTGCCTCAAAGCAATACCTACAATACAAACACAATAAAACAAATTAAATCAATAGAAATATATAAAAATACATATTCCCCATAGGGAATGCTAAATAGGCATGTTTTCAACCTGGACTTAATCATAGTTAGGGTTGAGGATTGTTTTACGTCCTAACTGAGGCTGTTCCAGACCTGAAGGATACATTGAAAATGAAATGAGCCTCACCATGTTTAATGGTGACTCTGGGGACCACCAGGAGACCCCTCCCTAAGGATCTCAGTGTCACGGTCTTGGTTCTGTTATGTTTTACTTTGCTCCATGTTTTCTAGTTTTATTGGTTTATTTCCTATTTTGTTGTATTTTCTGGATATATTTGAGCTTTTAGGTTTTTATTTGTTGCCCTCTCCTTTTCCCTAGCTCCTTCCTAGACTGCTCTCTTCACACCTGCTCCCAATCTGCTCGTTAGTCCTCTCTTTGTTCAGTCTACCATAAATACTCTCTTTGTGCAGTTCCTCTGTGCTGGTTCCTCGTCTTTCCTCGTCTTTTCTTGGCTTCTCATGTTTGTTTCCCCTGATGTCTCCAAGGTTCTGTTTTTTTCTGTATTTTTTTTCTGTTGGATTTTTGGATTCCTGCCTCAGTTGCCTGTGAGTACTACAGTAAGTCATTTCATTAAATCTTCAAGAAACTCACCTCTGCCTCCCCACCTCTGGATTTGGGTTCTCAGACCTTGACACTCAAGGCCCTAGATGGTTCATACGGCTATAGCATGTCAGAGATGTACTTTGGTGCTAAACCCTGAAAAGACTTGTAGACATGTAGAGCTTTTTTAAAGTCTATTCTCTAAGCCATAGAGAGCCAGTGCAGACACCGGAGCGTTGGACTAATGTGGTTGTAAATCCTGGTTCTGGTCAGGTCTCGAGCAACAGCATTTTGGATCAACTGTAGTTGTCTAACAGCTCGTTTGAGAAGGCCAGTGAGCAGGTAGTTAAAAAAAGTCTAACCTGTTGGAGACAAACAAATACATGGATTAATCTCTCCAAGTCTGGTTTAGTTAAGTTTTTTAGATGGTAAAAGGCCAGTGATGTAATGGACTTAATATGACTGTTTAAATTCAGGTCTGAGTCCATGATTATGCTGAAATTTCTAACTTGATTTTCTGATTGAGTCAGGGTTTTAATGATCAATTGGACAGTCCACATGAAACATAAAAGGAAGGCTTGAAATAATTTAAGAGTAACCTGCATTAAACTTTGCCAGCAGTTTCATCCTGACCTGTTTATTGTGTTGTCTTCTACAGAACAAAGGTAACTTTCACCTCCCATCTGCTAGAACTGTCTTTTTGTATTATTTATGTTTCAATTTCTAGATCAGTTAATTAAAGAAAATGAAAGCAAAAATCTTGGTGTACGTATAATTTGTATCCTGATAAAGAGTAGGAAAGATGAACTGTTTGATTGTGGGACCTCTTTGTCTCTCTTGAGAAATTCATAATTATTAGCGTCATATTTTTTCTAAAGCGACTGAATAAACAGTTGACAATGCTAGACTAATTACAAATTGTGAAACAACTTTATTACTAAGAGCCAATTATGCTATAAAAACACTGCTAAGAGAAAAAAAGGAAAAAAAACAACAGCTGCAAAATTATGCTTGGTTTCAGTTTATTGGAAAACCTGAGCTCACTCCCCAAATTGAAGCAACATTTCAGTTTAACAATAAAAAACTTAGCAAAGTTAAGCAGCATTGTTTATGATAAAAAATCGATATGGATTTAAACTCTTCTAAAGTAGTATTTTTTTTTTATGAGTTAAAGTTTCTTTTTACTTAAAAGAAAAACAAAAAAACAAAAACAAGCAATTATGTTTAACTGGAAATATCATAGTTGAGGAAAGTTATTTCCTGTAACCATATAAAGTTTTTGAATTTCTTGATTGATTTGGCTAAGAGTAAACAACACAAAAGGTCTTCATGCTGTGAGGCAACAATGGTCACTGCAATTATACAACAGCAGAGCAGCTTTTGTGAATTTATTCCCCAGTCATATGCAAATTATCTCAGTTTGCTGCCTCCAAAAATATAATCTGATCATTGACTCCACACAATGGAACAGTGCTGTAAGGCTGCCTTTCGGATGGCGACTAGATGTTCAGTAGTTTATCTGTGATCATTTTCCTTTCTTTTTCTCTTGTGCTTTGCAGTGGACTGAGGAGTTGTCTTGCTAATAGTTACTCCAGGGGTGAGAGCACAAGAATAATACAATTAAATTTCTGTCATGAGCAAAACATCTTTGTATTCTGCCATTAAACATGCAATTCGAACTGACCTTTAGATGTAGGGCATGCTGCAAGGGTAAAACACTTCAAGCTTCACAATCTGCAGCTCTATTTACTTAACGTAATTAGTGATATTTAAAATTCACAACTGCTTGTTCTTTTTCTCTCTACAGTATACAGTATAAAGACTTTACAACACTACCTTGACAAATATAAGAATTAAGTGCTACAGCAGTCTGCAATGGTCCTTATTTGACTATAAAGCATTGGAAAAGAAGAATGTTCCGTCATCTCATGGTCACCTAGGCTCGTTTAAAATATAGAGATATTTTTTCTGTGTATGATAGTGGTGGTAAAAGAGGGACTGCAAAATGACACAACCCTCCCCCAAATCTCTGACAGGAACATATCAAAATGTGATAATGCATTAAACAACGTGATAAAAGCAGCACAAAAATACCATAATGCATTACCTCACTTTTTTCTGTTTACTGGTGTTTTGAAGGTGGGAGAGCTCAGCGTTTGAAGGTACTTTGATGTGGTTTGAACATGACTCTAACTAGGTATATCAGCGGGATCTCGGGGCGGGGTTGGGGGGTATAATAAAACCGTATGAATGGGCAAGGTTGTTAAAAATACCACCTGGTTTGTTTTAGGTCCTTCAGTTTTTGTTTTTCGATATTTTTGCTTTTAGACAGCATCTTTTTTTTTTCTATTTCAGTAACACCCATGGTGTATCCTGAAATTTCCGGACAATCTTTGTGCTCTGCTGTATTTATTGCCTCCATTGAAAATTGGAATGTGTCACTCGACAGAAAGAAAATCTAAGTTTTATAGTATGGCTGGTGGGAAAATGCCTTTTTCATCCAACCTGTAAAGTAAATTTTCTTCCTGCATACAATTGTATTTCTATTGAAAGAAGATATTTTTTTTCAAATATCAACACTAAAAAACAAGAGCCATAATTCTATAATTATCTTTATCTAAATGCAATGGTATAGAGGCAGGACCTAATATAGAACTGTCACGATTCTGCCCTTTGTGGACTTTTTGGTTCAGTTGAAGTTTCTGTTTGAGTTTATATTTTTATGTCATGCTGTGTTTTCTTGGTAATTGGTTTCTTTTCCATTTTGTGTCATTGTAGTTGTTTTCTGGTTATATGTACGCAGTGTTGTGTTTTTTGTGTTGCTCTCTGTTGTCCCTTTGTGCCAGTCTCCTTTCCCCTACTGTAGCTTCTAGCTACTTCTATCCACACTTGCTCCCTATTAGCTGATTACCCCAGTCTTTGTTCTGTCTCCCATATATATACACCTCCTGTGCAGTTCCTCACTGCTGGTTTCTCTTCATTTCTTTGATCTTCATGTGTGGTTTTCCCTGGCAGTGGTGTTTTTTGACAGCCATCTTAGATTCAGGACGAAAACTATTATTAGTTTTAGTCATTACGATATGTGATAGTTTAAATCGGTTTTAGTGGACTAAAACTTAATAAGGTTTTAGTCAGTTTTATATGGCAAAAAAAAAAAAAAAGTTGACCTCTACAATTTTGAATAACAACCAGATTATTTACCAAACTGACAGCCTAGATACTACAATTGTTGGAGATACAATGCTGCTGTGCAGTTCATCATGGCAACCTTTTATTTGCAGAATTCAAATAAAAAATTTTTTTATGAAGCAATGCCCTACTTTATACAAAAGTGTGTCACAAACGTTGTGAAAATAGCAAATCTAGTTCAACACATTATGTTGGTTAATGTAGAAGACACACAAGCTAACAAAATGAACAATAAAGGGATGGTTTTAGACATACAAGGTTTCCATCTCAAAGCAAATACTTCCTTTTCACATAAAAAAATACAGAGAGAACCTACATAATTGCCTTGTAATGTCTTTTCAAAACAGACCTAAATCGATTGAATATCTTAATTAAAATGTTGAAATATTTAAAGGAAACGGAGGAAATGTTTTAATATCAATACTAGGAAACATTTACATCACATTTAAATAGATAGAAATGAGAACAATAACAGAGAAATATTTAAAGATCTATGTGCCTTTTCACCTGGCTCTTTATCCAAAAATAAAAAAGTATGCAATTAAATATTTTCTTTGGATATAATTTAGGGATTCCTTTTGGTAGAAATGAAAGAATGTTTAGTATAGCTTCTTGTGAGTTGGAAGAAATAGAATCTTAGTTAGTCAAAGGGATTTTTTGCGCTTGGCAGAGGATGATCACTTAAATACTTTATGAAGTAGCAAGAGAAGGAAGAACCATCAGCATGGAGCGAAAAGTGCAGATTCTGAGCTAAGCCACGCAAAGACGCATTTCTGCACAACCACAGCTGGAAGAACAGGTAGTCAGAGTTCAGCACACGCAATTCCAGGTTATTTTCTCCCGTGCTGCTGCTGCCATGGTCCAGCTGTGGTCAAGGAGAATGTGCACCTTTGCACGCCAGGGGGGCTGCATGACCAAACAAGTCACAGCAGCACAGCTGATACTGCTTAGCTTGTGTAACAGATTAAAGCACAATTATGCCTTTTAAACGTCTGACTGACAACCCGCTAATATTTTGTCTCGTTGAGGAAAACTCATACCCAGGAGTCGTAAAGTTTTTGCCATCATGAAAAAAGGAGCGTCAATGAAATAATTTCATCATCATCATCATCATCATCATCATCATCATTGACGAAAACAATACTGCTACCTGGTGTCTCCTGGTTTTGATTTCTAGTTTATTGTTCCTGGATTTGTATTTCTGCTGCCAACTACATAACATTAAATCTGCAAGAACTCATCTCTGGATTTGGGTCCTCAACCAACTTCCACCCAACCCTGACACAAACAATACACATACATTTTAATTTGGGGGAAAATTGAAAGATAATAAAGGGATCTATTATTTAAGAAAAACTCAGATATTTCACAAAGATATATTGTGAAGTGTTACTGTGAAACTGCAGTCATCAACAAGTCAATTAAGCCATTATCCACACTGAAGTGTTTTTTTGGTAATGGGCCTTAAAATAAGCAGCATCTTCAGAAACCATCTTGCAGTCCTCATCTGGTGTATCCAACTGTTTCCATAAATACGTTAAAATTGATCCTTATTCAGCTTTTCCATTGATGTGGAACGTGGACAAACAATTTAAAAAATATATATTTTCTGACACATAAAAATGTTTTTTAGTAAGAAAACACTAAACCAGGTAGGCACTTCAACATATTACATGTTTTTTTGGATTGACAGCCTCTGAGAATGCTCACCTCACATTATGTTATTCATCTAAACAAACAAAGAAAGACCTCTAAACAGAAATATGGCTTATGAATATATGTCTGCTTATTGTTAAGGCTTCAGTAAGTCTTTTCAAATGGTACCACTTCAGAATTCATTGAGCTGTGGGTGGGTAAACGTGGGTAGGGAGGACACTTCCCCTTCAGTAACCACACTCGGAAAGGTTTATTGCCACATGGATCATTAAAAATATCCACATCTTAAATTTAAATAACACAATAAAAGCAAGGGAATAGAATGTGCATAGTAGAAGTCAACATTACAGGGGAGTTGACAGCCAGGCCAACTAGGCCACCACCAGTGTTTATGATTTCATAACATATAGCCAAGAACATATTTATCTGAAGATGCTGTCTTAGATATGTGGCACAAGGCTTTATGATAAATGCTTTAGGTTAAACTATTTATATTGGGGTAGAAAATTATCATTAGACAGGGGGTGTTTTTGGAGTGCATTATTGTAATTCACCTAAACTCAAGAATAAAACATGCACAATAGGTGAAATATTGGTTAAAATAAGGACTGATTTTAATAAAGTATAAGCTGATTAATTTGAAAAATTTAAGGCTTGCACAATTACTGCATGCCTCTAAAATTTATTGAGATATTGGTAATTTCTGGAAAATTGCAGTTCTTTTGCTTGTGGGCATCAGAGTAACAGTGCTGGAGTGAAGACTGTAACGCCTACCTGAGTGCTGGTAAAATTGTGATGCCTGGAGTTACATTCATCCCTGTGTTAAATTATAGGCAGCATTAGGTCCTCACAGAGCACTTGAAAATCATTCTGTATCCATTAGAGTTGATAATTCTCAAGGCTACTGTACTTCGTATTTCTCTTCTTTCTTATTACGTGATGAATCACATGTAAATGTTCTCTTTCTGAACCCACATTTGAGATGGTGCCTTCATTGTCACTAGTTCAGTCTGTTACGTACTGACGTTTCAGTTCACAGTTTCACAGGTACACTGACTGTCTTGGCTGTTATACTTTTTCTGCCCTTCTTTAATACATCTTTTTCCAATTTCGACGATGGACATGAATTTAAATGAGCTTCAAGTTGGGACATAACATAAAAAAGAATGTAGCAAAAATTATAAGCAAGACCTTAACCAAGCAACAACAGACTTTCTTCCAAAACAATCTAACAGTTAATTAGGGGGAAATAAAGTCAACATTATGATGATTAAAACTTTGAAAATGAAAGGCTTACAGTACCAATTTATCTCAGTGATATAACTTTTGGAAATCCTTTTGATTGGAAACAGTACAAATTAAGCAAAATGCAGGAGGGAATACAGATTTAGCTGTGGCTATTCTAGGAACAAAAAACATATGTGTACATACTTAAACAATTCCATTGTAAACAGAACTCAGGTAATCTTCACATGCAAAAATATGCTGGAGCAGTGTCAGCTTCTTGTAGAGACTGAATACAATTCTTTTATAACGCAACAACAGCGTTTGAGGGTTGGGAGTAATGAGGTGCTCACAAACTCTGTAAGCCATTATTTTGTTTTGCTCATTAGTTTGTTATTCTCTTGATACACAGTCACTTAAGGAAATTAATATGGCTTATCTTACCCTAATAATTTATCATCATCACCCACTGACACAGCACAACAGGCAAAAATAAACATGTCAAAATGAACTATGATTTCTTTGTCTGCAAATTGCAAAAATACTTTTTTTTTTGAAACATTTTTTCTTTACACCTTTGTATAACTAAAACTGCTTTTTCCATCACAGTCAGTCTACTCAAGAATATTTCTCACAATAGAGAGACCGAAACTGAATTTTCAAGGTCCTTTTCACTCGTTAACCCTTTTCTGTGTTTACTTTAAGGATGGTTTTTGCCACGTATTCGACTTTAGTGTAGCCTACATACAAAGCAATCATCAAAAATTCAAGCTTAGCAGCACTTCAAGACCTGTGGGTGAACTTACCGCAGAGCAGAAAGTAGCAAGCCGATGCAGCCAGCAACTTGGGACTGCGGGCCAACGAGCTGACAAGCCCAAAAATCCATCCTAACACCAGGAGGACCAGGCTGAGAGGCAGAACAATGACCACCACTTTGTGCAGGCCTGCAAAGATTCACATTTCCAGGACACAGAAATATGTGGGGGGGTTTGTTAAGACAGTCTGAACTTAACTACTGTATTTGCGAGTAATACTGTGTGCAATCAAGTGTAAAAGCACCAGACACTTCCAAATTGATTTTATCGGGGGTTTCTTTGGGCTCTTATTTCTACTGTCAGTAGAGGATAATCAACCAGCATGACTGACATAGCCATTCGGCAAATAATTTAATGCTATCTCTAGATAGATTGTAAACAAGGCCTCTTTGAAACCCCTGTGGACCCTGATCGAATCTGAGGACAGTGCAAACCACTGTTCCTCCACAGAATTTCCCTGTAGGTGTATTGTTATCTGGTGAACATAGTCCAGGTTAATCTCTGTAAATAAGAATATTGTGAGAAAGTATTTAATGACCCATCTGGAAAAATGTGAACTAAGATTTTCTAGACGCAGAGTAATAAAATTCATAAATATTATTTTGTTATACAATTATAGCTTATGGATATAAAATACAGAATTTAAGGTATATTAGCACATAACAACAGCTACCACAACAACAAATTCCTCTACACAGTTACCAGGCAGAATACTGACTTTGATGCGCAACAGTAAAATTATGTAGAGTTTTATATAGGTATACTAATGGAAAGCGGAAGAAGAAATTGTATAAGAAAAAGGTTATACGAGCACCAAGATAACTGCAGCTTTGAGGGGTAAAAGCCACTAAAGATTCTTGGAGGGAATCACAAGATGTGGACTGTGGGCGAGGATAAAGTACTCGTTTTTTTTTTTCTTTCCATAAATTATGTGCAAAATACTTTGGAAGCATACTGCCTGGGTTAGGGGAAAAAAGAATGGACTGTTAAATTCTCAATTTCAACATGGTTAAAGAGTGTGGAGGCAGAAAGCAGAGGCGCAGAATCTGAAACACTTGAGGATCCAGGTTGAATAAATTTGACCTACACCTGCTGGTGTAGGTCAAATTTATTTGATCAAGTCCAAGGTCAGTACACTTGTCAACCAGGAAGTGTTTCAGCCTTTAATGTTTCCCTCTGCTGACAAGGTTGTGGTGAAATTGTCTTCATTTTCCAGCAGGACTTAACAATTGCTCATTCATCCAAAATGTTTCAATGAACACTGTGCTAGTCAGAAACCCTAAACCCATCTACCTAATCTACCTCTGTACACTGATGAAATAACTAAAATCCAAAATGCAGCAGCACCTCTAGCATGGCACTTTCAAAAATGCAAATGCTACTTTTAATGCCACTGAAACTGGTATGCCAGTTTTAAAACTCCTATGCCACTTTAAAACTATTGCCACTTATATAAGTAACTTTAGAATAAAGTTACACAACTTAAAATGGCAGTTACAAAAATTTCCAGTTCCATCACACTTCTGCTTGGTGGCATATTCCACTTTTTTTAACCTGGCATGCCACTTCTATCTGGTGGCACATTCCATTTTTTTAAACTGACATGCCACTTGTGTTTGGTGGCATGCTCCACATTTGTACTGGCATTGCCCTTTCATCTGGTTGCAAATTCAACTTTTTTTCTGTCATGAAACATCTATCTTTTTGCATATTCCACTTTTTTTTTACTGACATGCCACCTGTGTTTGGTGGAATATTTAAGTTTTTTACTGGCATGCCTCATGTACATGTGCAACATTGTGCGGTAACCATCTATTGTTTTCAACCAAAAGAAGGAATCAAGAGTTTCTGCTAATGCTTAGATCATGTACCATCAACGGCTTACAGCAATACTGGAAAATGGCTGTTGCTTTCAGGACACTCTGTCACACAGTCAAAGAAAACACAGCTAAGCTAGGACACACACACATGGACTACGCTGCAACCAAATACATATGCATTATGACACGGTACCTTATAACTGCATTGCATTACAACTGCCATAGCGGTTTGAATAGACTGATAATATCCAAAATGAAATGAACTTCAACCTACTAAAAAATGTTTATTGGTCAACAGAGATAAATTACTAAAAGCAGACTTGAAAGAAATTACCTTTTAGATAATTGTGCCTACGTGCAAAAGCCATTTTAGGTCAAGTTTTTGGTCAACTGTTTATGAAAAGAGACTCACCTAGAAGATGCTTCTCTGTATCTGATAGACTGGACATATTAGCCGTGAAAGAGGAAATGACCGAACTCATATTTGCACCTGAAAATGTCAGAGGAAAAGGTTATGTGACAGAGTTAGGGGACAAAACTAAAAGAATGAAAGAAAAAAAATAGATAAATGAGAAGGAATCTGGCCACCATTTTCTATTTAAAACAGCCCAGTGTGTTTGTGTTACACAGAGAATTCCTGTCCCTTCATATTCAGCTATTGATCAGATAAAAAGCTTCATGTTGGTAATTCCCTATTATTCCAAGAACTGTGGGTGTAACCAGCAACCAATTAAACACATTAAGGACCACAAACTGTGCAGACTAAAAGCATGATACATTACAGCACTCACAAAACATCCCTTTTCTCACCTTTAGGCTACGACATGATATTGAAAGAAAAAGCTCAGTGATAAATGTTGAGAATTTTGCACATTAAACACAATGCCCACAAAAGCTACTATACTGGAGTTCACTTAAGTAGCTTCCATATATATTTTAGACTTGGTCACATGAAAAAAAAGGGGTGATCTGGCTGTTTCTGCACCTGGGTTCTGCACAGCGAGAAGATGAGAGTCTAATCAGGGGCTGAGAGATGCTGATGATTAGAGTGTTTAAGCATCACCACAAACAATAAAAAAAACAGCAAAAAAAAAATGAAAAAGGTGATCAAAAAAAAAATGTGTTTTAAGAAATCCACAATTTATGTATTTCATACATTTATTCAATTTATATCTGCTTGAATAGAAAAATGTTAAGTAATGAAAGTCCTCTAAAGATTGCAAATTACAGGACAAAGTTCCGCGATAATTAAAGGTTGATATTTTGTGAAAGATAAATAATCTGATGCATTTATAATCGTATTACTAATTGAATATCAAATGCACAAACCTTCAATGATTCTCCACAATCCAGAGTGTGAACTTAGGTCGTTTGGACCCGTGTGATTGGGTTTATTTCCATCGATTATGTACCAGTAATCAGTCCCGATGGCCAAAGCAAGGAAGGTAAAGCTTAGCAAACCAGAAAGCCCAGCCGAGAGCACCACCAGTCCGTACTTCATTGTTCAGTCCTCAGAGCAGTAACAGCTTAAATGTGTCTATATCTCAGGGCGCGCTCCGAGGTTTTTGGTGCGTAAAAGCTCTCCAGTCGGATCCTTCCCAATAAACTGATGCGTCTCCATTCTAAAATACAGTTATGGAAATATAAGAAATAAAAAACTAAAAACACACAAACAACAAAATATCCCACTGGATATATTCCCCTGATGGATATTGAGCATATGTTAAAAAATAAAAACATAAGTTAAATGTGAGCTTTCTAGTTTCCTGTCATCCCTCATCACTGTGAGGCAACGACTGCTGTGTGCTTTTTGTGGCGCTGCTGGATGAATCCATATGATCAAGTTAAGGAAATAAAATGACTTACTTCTTGTAAGCACTTTCAGAATAAAATCCTTCCCAGGAAACAGGCTGAATGAAACGTGCCACGCTGGTTGCTCTTTTAAGAAAATAAAACGCCCACCTTTCACGAACAGTACAGATAGTTTACTGCAGTGGCGGTTCTAGACCAAAATGTACCAGGGGGCAAGGAGGGGGCCAGTGTTGCTTTCATGGGGGGACAGAAAATAATTAAATAATAAAAAATAAAAAACACAGGGCAAGGGATTTAAATATATTAAGAGAACTGCATGAAGTTAAACTTCTATTCAATTAGGTGTAATTAAAATTCTATGTCTTATTAGGTCAATATATATTCATAATTTAGGAATTTTACTTATTTTTGACTTTATTTCAGTTAAAATGACCATTTTCTATCAAATCTAAAGTAGAACTCAAGAAAAACTAATAAATGCAGCTGTAAAAATGTAAGTATTTGTTTTTGTTTTTTTGAAAAAAATAGGATTCATGTTTAGTAATTAATTAGTAAAACAGAATTTGTAAAGAAAAAAAATGAAATAGATCCAAAGAACCTATCAGTAACTGCATCTGTTCCAGTGCGTATCATCATTAGAACTTTTTTGAGTATTATGTCTTCAGTACAGGGGCCATAAAAGGGGCCAGGACATGATCTACAGGGGCACTGGCCCCCATTGGCCCCTGTCTAGAACAGCCCATGGTTTACTGAAAGCATCCATACGTTTGCAGACAGGTTTCAAAGGGTTAATAGGACCACAGTTATTTTAATCCTTTTTTTTTAATCACAAGCATATCAGTCTAAAGAAGTTTACTAAACAATTATTTAACATACTTTTTAGCAGATTACATGTGATGATGTAGCAACCTCACTAACCACACATCTGTGTTAAATAATGTTTTGTTTTTCTTTTGTAGAGTTAAAAATATAAGACAATTATAAAAAAAAAAAATTCCAACCGTATGTGACTAGTTTCTTTGAAATAACTGAATATTTAATGGGGTGTTAAGATTTTCTTCAAATAGCCGCATTATATATAAAATCTGATACAGAGATATTTAAAAATGATTGGGGAAAGTTTAGGGGGACATAGAAGATATGAAAATCTGATGCATTTCCAAAAAATATGTTATAGTGAGATAGAAATTGTTCAGAGAAATTAACAAGACTACACAACAACTTTGACACAAACCACAATGAATATGTTTGCACATATCAAGACATCAGTTTCAATGCTGACATCTTGAACTTTTCTTCAGGACACTGTATGTAAGTCAGTCTGGCTCCTTTAGAGACATTCACCAGTCCTTTTGTTTAAAATGCTCTGCTTTGTTGCATGCAGATGATGAATGAAAGGAAATTTTTAAACCCTGCCCCAATTCTGATTTAGACTGAGTTTTGGAATTTGCTGCAGGACATTTGAGTTCATTTTGTAGTCGTCTGGCCTTTTCAGTTGTGGTTGTTCATTTGGTCTCTTTGGTATCTTTAACAATTCTTGCATTCTGCAGCAAACCTTTTTTATTTGTTGCCTACATTCTCCAGAACAATCAGGGTCTCACTTAGAAGTTTTTTTTTTTTTTTTTTGATGAAACATAACCATTACACCAGAGAGTCTTTATACGAACATTAAAGTTTTGTGTTTCAGTAAACAAAAGGTCACTAATTGGTGAAGTACTGTAAACAGCTTTGGAAATTGATGCCAATAACTACAGGGACGTCTGAGAACCAACTTGAATTTCCATTACATCTCAAGCTTTTATCACTTGCAGTTTAAGTGTGTGCTAAGTGTTTGAGGGCTTGACCTTATCACCCCATCCTCTTCAAAACCACACTCTCATTTTTACACAATTAATCCTCTTTGAAGTGTTGACTGTGACTAAAGGTGTTATGGTGGAATTTAACTGCACAAATAAATAATGTAGTGACAGTTCTAGGAAAGAATTCTAGTTAGACTTTCAATAATGGGAGGCTTGTGAGGAAGATGTCGTTTGCCTTAGAGCTGTTTTCTTTTAGCAGCAGAAAGAAGAATTATGCCAATAAATCTGTGGCATTTTGTGTTATTATCATCAGACCCTTGACTGCTCAGATATTTTTTAACCCTCTATCTATAATTTTCCAGTATCCACTCTCAGATGCTTTCACAAGTTTTATACAACCCTTAAAAACAAGTAAATGGGAGTATTTGACTTAGCCATAGTCCTTTGTGACTCATCACCTTCATGCCCAGATTGTTCTCAACCTGCGAAAAAGCAAGAGTTAGACTTTATCATTGCATCATTTAAATCAAGCAGAATTTAGATGTAAATTCTGCATGATTTCTTTGATTTAGATCTAAATCAGTTACATTAGGGTGTAAAGTAAATATATATATATATATATATATAT
>NW_015150522.1:383113-388363 GCF_000732505.1 Cyprinodon variegatus | reverse complement strand
CCCAAACTGGGAGAGTGGCTACAGCAGATTCCAGGTAAAAGAAGACTGCAGTCCTAGGAACAGCTAAGATACTGCGCAGAACCCTCAAAGTCCCAGGCCTCTGGTAGAGGACCCGAGCTTGAGGATGACACATACCACCCCACGAGGGATGAGAAAATAGTTAAGAATAATAAAAGTGAACATATTTTGCTGGCAGGTTTTAACACCGTGTAGAATGACATGCATCCAAAACTGTGCTGTTTGCTTAAGAAAACAAAAGCTTTTTCTTAAGAGTAAAATCAATTATGTCCACTCTGTCTTCTAAAAAAAAACAAAACAAACAAAAAAAAACTCTGTATTTCTCTCCACTTTCCCACCAGTTATGTATTTGTAATTGTTTTGTGGCAACTTTGGTTTATCAGCGTTAAGGACATTATTAAAAATGATTTTTAAGGGCATACGTAACTATTTCACCATTCAAGAGAAATAAAATAAATTAGCATTTCTGTTTTCAAAGAGGCATACTCAAAACATTTGCCAAACAGCAATTTGATGCATTATCCTGGAATAAAAAGGACCAAAGCAAAGAACAGTTTTTCTTGTTCTCTTGTTGACAAATCGATTCACATGAAAAAATCCTTTTATGATAAATTCTGGTTATATCTTAAATTGTCGCAAGTAATGTCTCAGATAATTAAAGAAATTAAAGTGGAGTTTCAGTGCATCCAATGTATTAGAATAAAAAGTGATGCTGGTTTAAACAAAAATCGGTTTAAGCTAAAAAAGTGATATTTTTCTAGTACATAGTCTCTGGAGGGAAATGTGCCCATTGCCTTTATTTATTAAAACAGACACCTGACTAGCCAGCAATTCCTATATTTAAAGGTCTTATGGAGGATTTTCATGAATTTTTTTAAAGACCCGCCCTCTCCACTTTAAAAAAAAAGCACATGCACAACCCTGTACCTGCCGCGAGAGGGAACGCCTATTAAACGCTTGGAAGAGCATGCAGGGGCCCATTTCTCCTGGTGCACACTCTGTTTAAAAGTTGCTGTTCTCATAGCCCTAACCCCTAAATCCCTCAGTCGCTATATAAAGTGGGGAATATATAGTGGACTTTTTAGTGAACTCGGTTAACTTAACGCTCGAATAGATGATCACTCCTTTTTGCCTCCTATTGGTCACGTAACTCCTTCTCCACTGCGCGGTTCCTGCGCCATCTTTGTTATTAGTCGCCGCTGTCAGGTAGCAACAGCCTATGGAGACAGCGGGCAGCTTTGACAGCAAATCCCACAATGCTTTGCCAGGAGAGCTCTCTGCTCAAAGCATTCTGGGATATATCTGCCTCTTCTGAGGCCTTTCTTTTCTTCTCGTACACTTCGTAGACACTTTTTCTTCTAAGACCCTCTGCCATTTTCAAAGAACCGCGGTGAGAAAGGTGAGATTCAATAACTGTTTGAAACTGTAGCTCACCATAGATATCCGCCTGATAGTGCGCATGCACAGAAAAAGATAGCTAATGCAATGAGGCTTTTGTACACATATCACCAGAATGATTGACAATTAGGAGGACTGCTTATTTAGATGATCCACCTGGAAATAAAAGATCCTCCTCTATACCTTTAAGTTTTGGCATTTTAGCAACTCTATTCTGGGGATTAATTTGTTGATAAAACCACTTGTAAATAATTTTTTATGTTGCTCAAGGATTTGTCTGCCATAGTTTGCATGTCTGATGATTAGTTTCAGCAACCTTTGAATATCTGTAAAAGCTTTTTGATTTAGTTATAACAATGTTTGCGTACTCTACAATAGCAAAGAGAACAAAGGATAAATATATGAGGTTCAAATGAATCCTGTTCCGGCAGCCTCTATTTGAACATTTTCTTTCCTCCAGGTCTGGATCATGTGATTCTAATTTGATCAATTTGAGACCTTGAGTAATTAGGAATTTGATTATGTGATGTCTAATTTTCAGAAGGATACAGACAGACAGTTGTGTTATGCATCCAGCAGATTTCATTTTATGCATGTCTTAGGAACAGAGCATGAGGAAGATAATAACGTGTAAAAGCTAATGCTGAAGGCCTCTTTGTTACCTCTCTATCCAATGCTACCGTCCCTGACATGTCAATTTTCTTTCAAAAAGAACGTGTGCCCATCCAATCTGTTTAACAAGGAGACCTGTAATTGGGATTTATTTTTCCTCTCTATCGTGGGATGGATTTTAAATAATAATGACAATAATAACAATTCATACGGCTGTTATTTAACCAGAAAATCTATTAAAATAGCTATCTTTGTTTCAAGTACAAATCTTGATTATAAAATTTCATTTTTGAATTGATGTCTAAAAAAACAATAACTGAAACAAGAACAATTTCCTTTCAGAAACACAGACGTTATTCAGAAACTCTTTCTTTAATCTCCATTATCTGCAACAGTAATCTTTGATGTTGTCTGACACAAACAGAGACAAGATGGTAAAACTGATTACAGCTGGAACCAGCTGTTAAAAAATAAGTCCTGTTTCCCACACCGTTTTCCCTGCACCTGCTTATATCATCAATATGGGAGGCTGCATTTAAATAAATACACACCAGCATCCGCTCCAAATGAGTTCATGCAAGCTTTGTAATGTTACTACAAATGTACAAATGTTGTATCTGTATGTGTTTTCCCCTGAATATTCCAACATTGCATCTTTTATCGCAGTGATGAAATGTTATCTTTCTGTTTTTCGCTCTTTGGTCAAAAATGTTCTAAGCCATACTCTCCAAATTATTTTTGTATTTACTTTGAATCTTGTTTGAAAAAAAAATGTATAGTGAGTCTATTGAAGTTGCCAAACTAATTTGTCTTCATTTTATTGATTGATTATTTAAGTGTCAAGCACCTTGATTTGTGAAAAGCTCATCTATTAGAACCCAACCATGTTTCAGATACTACTTAAAACTATGAAATACAAAACAACCATATTTTATGGAAGACAAAAGGTTAAGTAAAAAAAAAAAAAAAATTTTGCAACCAAGGAGGACTTTTGAAATTTTGCAGGCTTTGGTCCTAAGTGTTCATGCAATTAAGATTTAATCCCAATACAACTTTTATTTAAGCAGTAAGTCAGCCTCACATTTGGTTCAAGGATATTTTCATAGGAGAGCATTTTACAGTGACCTCAGTGACAGAAAGAATTTGCATTTATATGCTGAAATAAATTTGGTTAAATCACCCAGCAAGATTGCACATTCTCAGAAAAAAAAGATCAATACTTTATTATGATCAGGTCCATAGTGCTACAGATCATAGCACCAATCTTAAACAATCAAAGCTGATGGAAGAATTCTTGAAGAATGATAACAGCTCTTTTTTCCACAGCTGCAGAGAGAACACTCACTCACATCTCCATATATGGTTCCTCAGTCTATAGCTCCACACTGTAAAATGTTCAAGGATCCATACATTACTTATTTTGAACACTCTCAGTGTCTGGCTAAGAAACTGGCTCCAATCTAAACCTTTGAGTATAAACAGATACCAGAATGTGTTCTTTGGTTTTCTTTAGATGTGAACCTGTGCATATAAAAAAAAACCTTTCTAAATTGGTGCAAAGAACTTTGTTTAAGAACTCCAGTGGTTCACTTAGATATGAAATGTTAAAATCTTGTATATATATATTTTTTTTAGAATTTATGACGAACAAGATTTTCTACCTGCAACTCTTCCAAAAAAACAAACAAAAAAACAACATGTTAATGCAATAAAAAAAATCTCAGATTATTCTAAGCTGCTGGACTATGCCTATGTTTGTAAAGCAGAACTGATCACTGCAAATAAAAACAAATATGACTCAAATGACGCAAAGCTGCTTACATTGAAAGGATAGGAAATTGATTTATTTTGTAGAATAACTTCATGGTATTACCTTGGTTAAAAAGCATAGACAAAATACTCCACATACGTATTTCAGGCAAATAGCACATTAGATTTCATTAAGTGTTAGTTGATTTACATTGTTTACTTTTCTCAGCTTATCTTTATTTTCATTCATCTTTGATTACGAAGAAATAGCTCTAACATTAGAAGAAAAACTAAACCTTAGCAGTTCTTTTGATTACTGCCAAAGAGAATTTTGTTTACACTCTGTGTTGTGCAAATTATTCTGAGAGTCTGGTTGCTGTTTACCTGTGAAAACTTTTTTATTTTCATCATATTTTTGTTGCAGTTTCCAAGTAATTTTCGCTTTTCTTCCCTTCCTTTTCATACATCAACACATACAC
The DNA here is from genome assembly GCF_000732505.1 of Cyprinodon variegatus. Classification (NCBI taxonomy): domain Eukaryota; kingdom Metazoa; phylum Chordata; class Actinopteri; order Cyprinodontiformes; family Cyprinodontidae; genus Cyprinodon; species Cyprinodon variegatus. The sequence continues at coordinate 384,107 of NW_015150522.1, read as the reverse complement.
TGCCCACCTAAGGCTGAAGTAATCTTTCTGCTTGTTTTCATCTGTTGGCTGCTTTTGCTATAAACAACTCTTGCATAGACTTATCAGCACGACACTTCAGAGAAAATATCAGGTTTGTGATCAACTGATTTTCTGTCATCACTGATTCATTTAAAATTGCGTAATCCATATGATATTCAGTGTCATGAAGATGTTGGAAAAAAACGGGAGTGCTGTATGATTGACCAAGAGACACACGAAAAGGCAAGAAAAGTAGACAAGAAAAATGACCTGTTATTTGCACCTGATAACAGAAGTGCATTTTTTTCTCTGTCCACTGTGTTTCTGCTCTGCCGGAAATCAATATGCTTCCTTTTTTTCTTTGCTGGCTCTGTCTAAGATTGTCTGACTGCGTCAGAAGAGATTCTGTTTACCACTCTGAATACCCAACATTTTATCGTGCATATTTACTTGCTTTCTTACATTCAGTAAATCCCAAATATATTCAACTTGCACTGCCAGATCGAGCTAAAGCACTGATTGTCCTTCTTTTTTACTTTATAGGTTGAATTTAAAAAGGGGTTAATTAGGATGATCAAATGTATCTTATTGTTATTGTGGAGATATAGATCGCAGGGAAAAAATGGTACTCACATACTTAATCTTTTGCCAATTTTGGGGTCATATTTTGTCATCTGCTTTTTTTTTTTTTAAAAAGGCCTTCATATCTTTTTACATAAATCATAATTCCTTCATCAAAATCGTGCCCAGAGTAGTATTTTACTTGATTCTTGTGTGTCTCAGTAATCTTTGTAGAATCTGCTCCTTGAGCAAGAGTGACCTCATGAAATGAGCGGCAGCCACATGGAGAGAGGTGGCATCTCATTGCAGGTAAGCATCTTTCTTCCATTTTGAAAAAAAGCACCTAAAAACATCTATTTCATAACAAATGATTTCTCTGTAGTAACAAATTTAACATTCTACAATATATTTAACATTTAACATTCTACAATAT